>NW_010388905.1:46277-51804 GCF_000710305.1 Buceros rhinoceros silvestris | reverse complement strand
TTCCATTCGTGGGATCAGCAAACTGCTTCACTGCCATTACATGGCTTCTTTTGTGTCAAGGCAAAAGTTAACAATCTGGGAAACAGTGTTTTTCCTCACCTCCCCATATTAGTTATTTTCCCACAACCAGCCACCAAGTGGAATGAGCTCCGTTCACCATCACTTGCAGGGGCCAGCCATCCAGTGAAATATATGCCCATCCAAGGCATGAGCAACCATTTTCTCCAGGAGAATGCTGTGGGAAACAGTGTCACAGGCTTTGCTAAAGTCTAGGTATTTAGACAGCCCTTCCCTTGTCTGCTAGGTGTGTGACCTTGTCCTAGTAGGACATGAAGTTACTCAAGCAAGACCTGCCTTTCATAAATCCATGCTGACAGTGTCTGATTGCCTGGATGTCCTGGATGTGCCATGTGGTGGCACTCAAGATGAGCTGCTCCATAACCTTCCATGGCACTGAGGTCAGGCTGACAAGCCTGTAGTTCCCTGCATGCTCCTTCTGGCCTTTCCAGTAAATGGGCATTACATTTGCTAACTTCCAGTGAACTGGGACCTCCTCAGTTAGCATGATATAGTGTATCTAACTTCAGCCTTGTATAGGGCTTTCAAATGAATTTTAAAAGGAAGAGTCATTGACATTGTTGAATTAAATAGCTTGGCACAAATCATACAAAAGGGTTGCCAAGGATGTTTTTTAGTCATGCTAAATATGTCCTTTGATAACATGTATTTTTTGAACAAAGGGTGAGTGATGGACTTGCATCATCTGCTTTCAATATAACATATCATAGAATAGTATCTCATAGGAAATACCCTGGTTAGGATGATGGAAATGCCCATTACTGCAGGAATCATTAGAAAAGAAGACAAAAGAGAAATGATAAGAGACTTCACTTACAGGGGTTGGCAGAATCTACTGGTGGAGTCCTCAAAGACTGATCTTAGGCAGTAATGACTTGGGAACAAGAAATGTGAATGTAATAATTAAATTTACTCGTAGTACAAATTTTAGAAGCATCATCAATATGCAGGAGAATCAGAATATCATACAGGAAGAGCTGAATGAACTGGTCAACAAAGGTAAAAGAAGGGATAAAATTTAAACATCCAAAGTGCTGTCTCATGTATTTAAAGACCAATAGCAAGACCCAATAGTATAAACAGGGAAGTAATCAACTGAAAGCGACAGGTTAAAAGAAAGATTTAGTGTTTTAATCAATCACAACATGACTATGAGCCTCAAATGTTGCTGTGGTCATGAAAAAAGCAAATGCATCAAATGAGGTATTCCCACTAAAGACAGGATATGTATAAATACCTCTGCATAAAGAATCAGCAAGAGCTCATCAGGAACGCTGTGCATACTTTGGTAACCCACATACAAGAAAGATAAACTCAAGCTGCAGGAAGCACCAAGCACTGCTACTAAAATGGTCAGGGGAATGATGAGGGGGAAATCTTACATGAGGAAAACAGGGGAATTACAAGGAGAATCTTACATGAGGAGAGTACAGGGGGTATAATTGTCCTCTCTAAAAATACCAGGGAAGACAAGAGCTTTTTAAACCAAAAGATGCTGCTGGCACCAGAACAAATGGGTGTAAGCAGTCATGAATAAATATGGCTTGAAATTAGATGAAGGTTCATGTGAGAGGAGTGAGGTTCTGGGACAGCAGCTACTGGATCAAATCAGAGGGGCAAGACCTAATTAGGTTTAAAATAGAGCTTCACAGATTTCTGAAAGAGATTATGTGGTGCATTTTCTGGTGTTAAAAATGAACCAGACTCAAAAGCTCTCTTCCATTGCTGTGGTTTCTGCTGCTATTTCAGAAAATAAGCACATATGGCTGATTTTACAGCCATACAAGCTTTTAAGGGCCCCTCTAAGTGTGATAGGGGTGTGCACCAGATTTTTATGTACTGTAGATTTCTTGAATATGTTCAAGGAGCCACAGAAAAATCTTATGCAGGAAATCAATGTGGACTGCTTGTGCACTCCATCCCATTATCAGTGTAATATTCTTAAAAGTTCTGGACAGGTTTAAGGCTTTTGTCATTTTTCTCGAGAGACTATTTCAGGGTCCAGTTGACCCTTCTTAAAAGCACGTAACAATTCCAAATTTATACTTCCCTGAGATTAATTTGTAGTCATTACCCTATTATTATATTTTTCTAGAGATGCTAAACATTTCATGTGCCCCTCAACATTTAATCAGTATTTGGTCATTTACATTTCCCTCATAACTTGTCTTGTCATCTATCATTACCACAGCTCTTGCCACAGTTTTTATAATTCTGTTGTCAAAGTAATCAATGGTATTATGGCTAATAGCACTCTGAGGGTAGGAGAATGCATTTGTCTGACATTTCAATCAGAAAAATTTATACTGTTCTTTAACATAATTCTGAGACTTTTGCTTTTGCCAAGTTAAATGCAAACCCTGGTGAGTTCTGATACCAACACCTGCCCCATTAACAGGCATTTTCCTTCACTATAACCCATGTGACTTTACTGTTGGAAGTCTTGATCTGATATTGCAAGCATCTTTTCCTGAAATAGCTGGCTCTGACCTGAAAGCACCTCTTCCCCGAAGAAATTATGCTGGAACAAGTCAAAACACAACATCTGTTCATGATACTTCTTTGAGGAAGAAATAAGAGAATCTTTTATATCTTCTAAGTTATTTTTTATTTATTCTTAAAAAATATACACAAACACTGCTGTATTATGAACATAGCTATGTAAGAACATCGGGGAAGTGGAACAGAGAGGGAGCACCTCATTCTCCCTTCACATGAGCCATTACAGAAGCCAGCACTGATCTCACCTTGCTCCTTAAGAGACAGAGGCAGTAATGGTGGGGACAGCTAAAACCCAGACACCCTCATAAGGAAGGGTCTCAGGTGCATCTGTTCATTTTTTCTCTGAAAATATGTTTAGATGCTTATGGCAGTGCAGTAGATGTTATTGAATGAGCGTACTGGGACATTCCTCCACATTATTTTCTGAGTCTTAAAAAGCCTTTTCTTTTACCTCTCTCTCCTTAGAACTGTTCAGAACAGTCACAAACAATTAATTGCAAAATGTACCTAGGACCAATATCTATGTAATCTAGACAAGTTTTGCATTATGTGAGAAAAATTATGTGCTGCAACATCTGCATTTGCCACTAATGATACAGAATTTTTATTTATGTTGCTGTTGATAGAGCCTAGATATATAATTACTGCAAGGAGATATACAGAAGGCATTTTTTCAGCAAAATTTGCTGAACTTCAGGCACAAATCAAGCAACAATACTTCCACCTATAAGAAAATTTCTGGAAGACTTGTATACTTTTGCCAGACCAAGAAGCCGTGGCATCAACACCGCTGAAACTTCCTATACAATTATTTCACTTTATTAATTGCCTTTTCTTTTCTTTGAATTTTGCACTGAATGCCAGGTTAATTGGTGTCCACCAGAAGACAGACAAATACAGCTATTGAGAGACAATGAGAGAGAGGAATTTTTTTTTTTCCTGGGTAATTTTTAAAATTTTTTATGACTGGACTGCAAAATGTTAAACCCAGTGCTTTTGATTTATATTACCAATGAAAGCAGATCTTGCTATCCTTGTTAGAAGTGATTAATACCATACTTCCTCTGTATTCTTATTCAACTGTATTGTGACAACTCATGGACTAAAAAACTTCACTGCATGTAGAAAGCTAGTGGGACCTGGACCCAATCAATTAAGTTGCAAAATATAGGGGAATCAGACAACCATATTTGTTGCTTCCTTTAGACAGCAGTTATCTTCTACAGATTGCTGGAGCCGTTTTGCACCCTCTTTGAGGGATTAGCAGTGCTCTCTGATAAACTCGGTGCCTTTCTGTTTATTGACAGCATGGTAATAAGAGTTTTCTCTGACAACCAGTGAGTCTTTAAGTTTTATGTAATAATCATATAAATCTGACTGCATAGTTTATTTTTCTGAAAATAATAGATGGGCAGCGAATCAAGCTAGAGATATTGTGACCTAATTGTTTTAAAGCGAAAGTGATAGATCTAGATTTTCAGTTAATGTAACATCTTGGGATAAGGATCTTCACAGCAATATACCCTGATTGTTCTGGTAAAGAAATAAATAATAATTGTTGATTTATGGATATGTAGGTCAGAAGACAATAACCTGCTGGTTACAGATTCTGCAATGTTGGTTCACATCTGAAAAGCCATCTGAGAGATATAAATATCACGTATTTTTACTCAGATTTGAGTTATCTTCTCGGATAATTCTGAAATAATTTCTCTGTTGTATGCTAAGCAAAAGACAGCGGTGGGGTCTGCATTAGTTTGATAGCATACAGTATCCAGTGGAGTAAAAGGCTTCAAAAGATGGATATCTCCAAGTTAGGGACTGCATTCCCTATTCTGAAGTCCAAGTATTCATTTTAGGAGGTCTGGTGCGCTATTACGTGCCTATGTATGTACTTTAACCAACTTCTAATTACTCATTCATGAAAATTAAGGAGCTGTTCTTAAAAATTAGTTTAGAGCTGAATAAGTTATATAGCTAATGTAAGAACAATATGTGTACAGAAAACATATCAATGAGTAAAAACAACTAGAGATATAACAGGGCTTACATAACGATAGACGCTTAGTAGAAACCTTCTCTGTTTCAGACTAAGTAAACAAGTTATCTCTTGCAACTGTCCTTAGTCACTCAACACGTTCCTCAACTGAAACAAAGACCTTGATTATTATACCTTCCAGGAGAGAAAATTCTCATTCTGCTCTTGGAACTTTTTAACCACATAGATCACTCCTACGAACATCATGTTAGTTCATTGCAAGGCAATACATGGTAACATTGTGGAACGTCCAAAATAACACTAAGAGGTAAAAGCATATCAGAAAATCATAGAATTGTTTTGCTTGGAAAAGACCTTTAAGGTCATAAGATTCAACCATTAACCCAGCACTGCCAAGTCACCACTAAATCACGTTCCCCAGTGCCACATCTATATGTCATTCTAATACTTCCAGGATGATGACTTCACCGCTGCCCTGGGCAACTGGTTCCAGTGCTTCACAATTGTTTCAGTAAAGAAATTTTTTCTTATGTGCAATCTAAATGTCTCCTGCTGCAACTTGAGGCCATTGCCTCTTGTCCTATTGCTTTCTACTTAAAAGATACCAGCACCCACCACACTACAATTGTGGAGAGCAATAAGTTGTCCCCTGAGCCTCCTTCTCTCCACGCTAAGCTCCAGTTCCCTCAGCTGCTACTCACACTCTAGACCCTCCACCAGCTTTGTTGCCTTCCTTTGGACATGCTCCAACACCTTAATGTTTTTCTTGGAGTGAGGGGCCCAAAACTGGACACAGTGTTTGAGCTGTGGCCTCACTACTGGTGAGGGACAATCACTTCCTTACTCCTGGTGGCCACACTCTTGCTGATACAAGCCAGGATGCCATTGGCCTCCTTGGCCACCTGGGCACGCTGCTGGCTCACGTTCAAACGGATGTACGCCCGCACC
>NW_010388905.1:8597-45318 GCF_000710305.1 Buceros rhinoceros silvestris | reverse complement strand
GGGCACGCTGCTGGCTCACGTTCAATCGGTTGTCGACCAGCACCCCCAGGTCCTTTTTCGCTGGGCAGTTTCCAGCCACTCCTCCCCAGGCCTGTAGCGTTGCAGGGGATTGTTGTGACCCAAGTGCGAGATCCAGCACTCGGCCTTGTTCAACCAAGGCTGGCCCAGATCTCTCTGTAGAGACTCCCCCACCCTTAAGTACTCCAGCTCATCTTCCAGGCATTTGCAAACATTCTCAGGGTGCACTCGATCCCCCCGTTCAGATCATTCATAACAACATTAAAGAGAACAGGCCCCAACACTGAGCCCAGGGGAACACCACTTGTCACGAAAAGGGGGGCCACCAAGTGGAATGACCTCCATTCACCACTGCTTTCAGGGCCTGGTCAGCCAGCAGGTTTTTTTATCCTGTGAAATATATGCCCATCCAAGGCATGAGCAGCCATTTTCTCCAGGAGAATGCTGTGGGAAACAGTGTCACAGGCTTTACTAAAGTCTAGGTAGACAACATCTACAGCCTTTTTCTCGTCTACTAAGTGGTCAAAATCACAAACTCAAGACTACTTAGAAAAGGAATAGTGTAGTAAAGGCCATTTACATGTAAGAAAGTTCATTGTCACTTGGGGCATTTTCTTTTCTCTGACAGAATTTAGCCTATGGCAGTGCTGCCAGCAGCACCTCTTGCCTATTTATCAGAAAGAGCCAAGTTTTGCTATGAAATATTCATTTCTGGTGGATCTTGCTGCTCTATCCTGTCAAGTGGATGACTGTCAGCCTCAAAGGCAGCTGTACATTTAAATTAATCACTCTGTTTTTATCTAAGGCAAATACATCCTTCTGGAGTAGCTTCCTCTCTTTTTAAAGGAAAAGAGTCTATCACTTTTCAGATCACATCACTAAATGCAAGAATGCAGGTGAACTGGCTGCAGGAGATTTGTGCCAGAGATACTTTTCCATCACTTGCTATCAGAAAGGTAAGAGTGACAGGACAAATATCTTACCTTTAGGGGAGAAATAAAAGCCTGCTTGTAATTTTTTGACTTGTCTTGTGATCTGATCTTATCAGCAGAGCTTCTGTTGAATCAGATCGGCTGAGTCCTTGCTGATAATGCTCCCTAGTGAAAGCACAAAACAGTTTCTCCAACAGCAGATCTGAAACTTTTCTTGTAAGGATCAGCTTTAAAAATTCATTCTGAAAAATAATAAGCGCTAATGGGGGGAAAAAATAGGACAAAACAAAATGATCTTTAAACTGCTCAGTTCTTCCCTAGACAGCAAGGATGCTGTGTCAAAAGAAATACTTCCGCAAGTGAGCATGCTCATTAATCTCCTCTGAAAATGAAACCCAAAACCAAACCCCCCAGTTCTTCTTGATGGTTTATGCCACTAGAACTGTGAAGCAGCTTGAGTCCTTACTCCTGTTCTTACAGGAGTATAACTGCCATTGGGGAGCTGCATCTCGGCTGTGTGGATACATGTGAAATCATGTTGATTTCAGAAGAAATTCTTTCTGAAGACAGAGGCCCATGAACCCAATAGTATAAGATCATTGCATTCTTTCATTCCACCAGCTGCCTCTAGTCAATGGAAAATTTCTTTAGGGCTGCAGTGCACAGGGAGACCGAGTGATGCTTCCCAGGCAGAGCACAGAGGAGGAATTATCAGATCACTTCCAGTTCCTGCTGGAACCTTCACCTAAGCAGTTTCTAAAACTTCCTGTCTAAAATTTGTGTAGAGACCAGTGGTAAAAGCAAGTCACTCCTGAGATGAAAAATACTCTTTTAATATGGAAAAAAGTCATTACGCCAAAGTAACAGAAATTTTGCTGCTAGATGCCAGACAGTTTTTGAACAGAAATGTAAGAAATGTGGAGCTGGATGTTTGTTCTTTTGCCTGTGGACCCCTAAAAATCTATAGTGCCTTTTAGACATTTTCATGGGTAAGCTATCTGGAGGGCAATCAGGCACTTTTCTTTTTTTTTTTATATAGCCTTAGAAACTGTCCACCAGTGCCCACAGAATCACTGGCCACTTGATAAAGAAGTCTGGCTCAGGCAATTCACCTTGCCTTCATTTTCTCCCCCCTCTCTGACGACACTGCAGCAAGCTATCCTAAGTCCTAAATCTGTGAATAGAAATAACTAGTTCCACTGAGATTTAAAGTTAAAACACAAAGAGAGAGCAAGAGACCACAGGAACCAAAGCGGCAAGGAAACACTCTGAGCCAAGTAATCAGTCGCAGCTGTGAAGTGATGTCTGCTGCTTAGGCTGGGGCATGTGCATTTTGTGGGCTTTTTTGGTACAACGAGGAAATCAGGCTCTGTCCTACCCTCAAGATTGTACCATTTCACTTCTGCTACGTAGATACAAGCGCTCTTTGCTCATAGATGAGGAAGGTGGCAGGCTGCACAAATGTGATTTGTGCAAAATCTGTGGAGTATTCTTCTTACAGACCGTGCCATTTTCCACACCTTTCCTGCCTTTGAACTTCAGCTTTCTCTTAGTGCAACCACCCACTGCTCCATCTCCGAGTAGCACTAGAGTGTATTCTGGACTCATGTTTGTATTTGCACTTGATAGCGCAATTATTGTGTCTTTATCTACTGGATGTGAGATTGCTGTGTAAGGTATTGATTTCTGGCATCACAGCTTGGGTGATGGTTTTAACCATTCAGTCATCCTTAACAGCCAGCTCTACACCTTTCTCTTCTGTCTCTCTGTATTGCTGACTGCAGTATAAACCACTACAGTATTTCTATGACTTCTCTGTGGATTTACACAGCAGTACAGAATGTGGATTCTTAAATGTACCTTACCATAGTAAAATGAAAGTTGAATACTGGGAAACAGTAGGGAAGGCAAGAAACTTTCGGATAGCTCATGTATAATAAAGAAGGTGAAATAATTTCTAGTAATTCCTAAAGTACTCAGAGGTCAAAGTTCCCAAAGAGATGAGTTTCTGAAATGCAGTTTGCATGCTAGTAACTGCTCCTGCTACGTCAAACAAAATTTTTTGTATGCAAAGAGATGCACTAAGACTTACAGCAACTTTGCAGTTCCTAGGAATGTGCTAACTTAGTCTGGTACTTCCCAATAAATATAGACCAGAACTCACAATCTGAGGATGCTTGCGGCTGAGTGGCCGGCAGACAGCCTGAGGTATGGTGGCTGTCTGCAGAGGTGAGTGGCAGGCGCGGAAGGACAACTTGTGGAGGAGAGATACCCTCAGTTTACAGTCCTGGGGCAGAGACTTGCAAGCTAGGAGTCAGGACAGCCAGCCAGTGGGGCTGGGTCCCTGTCGATTTCCTGATGAAGGAGGCCTGAGATGGGGACAGGGTGCTGCATCCCTCTTACAGAGAGCAATGCATGCACCGACCTGCTGCCTGGTGCAGGGAGCTGAGGCATCTCGAGATTCATCCACGCTCAGTGATAAAACACTGTGGCATTTCTTGTGGAGAAAAGCCATATCAATTCTCCCAGGCAGAACAAGGGCTTTTTCAACCCTTTTATACTGCCGCATGCCGTTTACCTTCCCTCAAGAACAATAAAGGTTTTAATAGAAACTTTACTTTTCTTTCCTTTCTATCTACCAGGTTTTTTAGTTTGACCTGTACCATAAAATGACTAAGAAAAAATGTTTGACATTCCAGAGGGAATTTAAGGCAGAGGGAAATCTGATGGGAGGGAAATAAACAGGCAGGGCTCTGTAAGGGTCTTGGTATAGCACAACTCTTGAAAAAAAAAGAAAAAGGAACTATCAGACCTCATCACACATCTTCACCATCCACATAATAATGGAGCCAGAGTAGCTGATATTTAATATCACTGTTTCCATGGCATCGGGTGAGTGCATTACAGACAGCTTTAACAACAACCGTGAGGACCTTAAGCAGCTATTCATTTATTATAATGCACAACCTATTTCTTCTTTTTCATTACAGCAAACAGTAACAGCAAACTAGTTAATAACTGGTTTCTTACCCTGGAAGGATGTAGCTTGACATTTCCGTAGTTGATATCTGACACAACACAGACCATGCCCAGTGAATATCCAGATGGACAACTAGGATTAAAGAACTAGTAGTGGGATGTAAAAAAGTTTCAAATGCAATTCTAAAGTACATAGATGTCCTTTCTCTGTTCTAATATTCTCTTAAAGGACTCTTTCTCTTTCAACTTTACTCATTTCTGGAGATGCTTATCTGGTTGATTTTTCATAAATCCCAGATTGATTTTCCAGGATATCCAACCTGGGATATAAACCCCAGCTTGATTTTTTATAAATCCCAGAACTGTCCTCTCCATCTCCATCTCCCTGGAGTCTTGGGAGCTGCCCCTGGACAGAGGATAAGACTAATTTGGTCCCCTACATATTCCTATAGAAATGCTCCTTATATATTTATTGGTGTGATTAATGCATAACTTCAGGTGATGCCTGCTGAATCCAACCACCCATAGCAGGACCCTTGCCAAATTGTCCAGGGGCATGTTATCTTTCAGATGAGCATATTATGTTTTATACAGGTTTCAGTCACCTCTAAATGGAATGGAAAATCTCCTGATTATACCACTGTAGAAAAGCAAGAAACAATTTTAAGACATATTACCAGTCCCAACCTGAGCCTTTCCTAGTGCACTTTGGCACTGCTAGGGCAAATTCTATTCAGGACGGTAAGTTCTGGATCAAATCTGGTAAGGCGGAGAACAGAAGTTCCTAATAAGGAAAAGCAGAGAATGAAAAAATCAACGGCAGCCTATGTCAAGGAGTGACAGAATCAAGGAAGTTTCTCATTGGATTTGTTCAATAAACAAGCCAATATACACTCAGTTCCATGCCAGTGTTTCACAGTGTAAGCCTTGCTAGTTGTTTGGTTTGTTTTTTTATTTTTTTAAATCCCAGTGATTAATGATGGTTGTTGTCTGAAGAAGAAAGCTTTAATGCAAAACTGGGATAGTCCAACTGTAACTCAGAGTAGGTAGAAGTATGATGAATAACTGCCTCTTCACGAATGCATAACACCAATTATTCACCGAGACTTGGGAAATATTAGGATGTAGAGTTTACATGTGCTTTTATGCATTGTGCTTGCCTTTCATTTAGTACTTCAGCAGATAATTTATATTCAAATGTTTCACATAAAGCCTTTTACATATTACCACAATGTTAATTTATATCTATAATAAGATACTACTTACTATATTTACTATTTTTCTAATGAGTTTTCGTTATCCCACTCTATGGCAAACTAAGACAAGTTCTATAATTAGTCCATAAATATTTGAGAAAGATTGCAATAGACATAGTTTCATTTTGGAACTTTGCATAAACGCTGCTTTATTCACTGTGTCTGATTTTTGCTTTCAAATTCTTTCTTTAAAACAGTTGGGTTGTTTTTTAAAAAAAGCCCAACACATTTACAGAAGTTTCGAAACACTGATTGAACTGAAAGTGACGGAAAGCTGTTAAAATGAAATGTAAATTCCTCTATTAGGGCTTTTCTGTATTTCACACAGGTATCCAAAACAACAGAGACAAGAGTAATCAATAAACTATTAATTACAATTACTTACAATTTTTCAAATTAGTAGTAAAATAGACAACCAACAAAGGAAGCATTAATTCCTTTCTTCATTACTCCATCTCATCTGTTATGTAACTGAAGAAATTGGCTTATATAGACCAGCTTCTATTCAGATGTAAGGAAGTAAAGTACCCTGAGAAAACTGAATCTTTCCAAAGGCACTTATTTTTTCATAACAGAAAGTAGTCTTTGGAAACCTGATCTGTGTAAGAGCAAGTGTACCCTATGATATGGATATTCCACAGAATGAGCTGTTAAAAAGGTAGAACGTTTTGTGTGCAGGTTCTATTAATGATTTCTATACTCAAATTATTCTGTTCACAAGCTAAAAACCCCAGATGTCTATTTTTGACTGCCAGCTTGGAAAACTTGATATTGATCCGTGAATGAAACTTGTTTCTCTAAATCTTATCTGCATTAGTGAGAGTGATCAATTGCTGTGTCCCTCAGCCAGCGATACCCTTCTTCTGGACAGGAGATGAGCTCTGTGGTAAATAACCACTACAAAAACAATATACTTGGTAAATAACCAACACAAGAGCAATTCACTACAGGCAAAGTCTGGTGCCCGGGCGAGCACCAGCACCCTGGGCTGATGTCTGTGTTGGCACCACCACTCTGGTCTCTTGTCCGCTCTTGCGAGGGGCTTGCTGGTCTCCCTCACCTGCCTGCCTCCAGTTCTGAGCTCCTCCTGGAGCTCAACACTCACCCGCTGCTTTTCCCCTTATCACCGCCTTCTCCACTTTCTTCAGGCTTGTGACACCAATCCCCAACACATGATGCTCCATAAAAAGATATGTTTACTTCTAATAGCGATGTTCTTCGGCACACACTTTTGTCCCAAGACATGGAAAAGAAAAAAAAAAAAAAGAAAGAAAAAAAGAAAAAAAACTTTAAATGTAAAAACAAATGAAGACGCACATTTTGCGGGTGTGGGTTGGGGTGTGGCTGATTGGAGGTTACAGCTCTGCTATTCTGCAGTACAAAGTACACTGTTTAGAGCACTTTGATTTAATTCAAACAAATAGGTTAGGACATTTCTTAGGGAAACTCAGCAGATTCCTAGACACCACCTTCCTATTTAGACTGCGTCTGAGAAGCATGTGAGACGTTATCCTGGAGCTTGCAATAATCTTTCTGTAACCCTACAGCATTTTATGCCACAAGTAATACACATCAACAACCCACTATGTCCAAGACATTTCCAGGTAACTGAAAAATTACATCAGCCTAATCCCCAATTATTTGGAATAGTATTGTTAATGTCTCCAGCGGGGAAAAGTGTCAGGTATTCTACTAAAACAGATTCAATGTTTTCTGTAGGTTATTAATACATGGCTTTAACCAAGGGAAATTTCGTGATTCCTTTTAAATGAACTTCTCTTTTGTTTTCTTTTACCGAGTGTTTTGAATGAACTTTTGTGCTCTCATAGAGAGCTGAACCTAATCCAAGAATATTTGACTGTGTTTGGGATGGCTGCAAAGTATTTAGCTGCAAAGCAAATTTAGCTTGAAAAACTTAAGCTTCTTTTTCTTGTATCATATGCAAAAAATACATAGTTTTATTGTGTCTTCACAAACTACATGATAAACCCAAGATGTGGAAATAATAGTCAGTGTTCCTATGATTATAAGGTTAGTTTTTTCTTTTACTTTCAAACTTAGATCCAATGCAACTCAAAGAAGCAATGTTCTGAACCAGAAAACAGGAAGGAATATTAATCAAATGTGAAAAGGTTGCTGGAAAAAGAACAGCCTCAGAAAATGTTTTTAAAGATCACTTGTGGAGCACACCACTATTTCTTTGGCCTGTTTTATGCCAGATTTTTTAAGTGGATAGTAAATTTCAGTTCCAAAGCATACCGTGTTCATGTGTACTCTAGGAATGCTTGGTGGATAAAGAAAAATTAATGTTTGTGTTACAGAGAGATCATGAGTTCTCCAGGTACTGTTTTGTAATTATTTGCTGTTAGTATGCCAAACGGCTCTTTCTGTCTCCTGACTGAGGAGGATGATTCTTAAGAGCTGGGTTTCTGATCCTCAGTTTTTCTATTGTTAGTTGGAGGTTGTTATTAAGTGTCTGAGCAATAGCTGGCCTCAGAGGCTGACAACAAAATGCCTATGTGCCATGCTGAGGTGTGATGGTGTGACTTCACGCGGGTATCATCCCTGGTACCCACGGCATGAGCCACCCGCTGTGCACATTCCTGAGCTGTCAGAGGGCATCCAGACCCAGTCCTTGTACAACAATGGCCCAGATGGAAGTTTTAAATTAAAGGATGAGTGTGAAAGTGCCATTTACTAAAGGAATTGTTCTTTCTTATGTAAAGTTCTTTCACTTCAAACAGGAATTTGGCTGGCGGGGGGTGGTAAGTCTTGTGTTTATACCTAAAGGTGGGTTTAGTTAATAACAGAAGTAGCATGTTTGCTGTTCTACAGAAACAGATTCATAAAATAAAATTAGTGACACATATTTAAGCTTAAGCAAAATCCAGGGAGAAAGAACTATCACTTCATCCACAGTATTTTAAGCAGTTGAGCCATCTTAAAGTTATGCAGCACAACCAGAGCATCAATGACCTCTACCAAGAGAACCAATGGAAGTCTTTTAATGGTGAGATTCCAGGCTACAACAGCCCCATTTCTACATTTTTGTCACTCTCAGGAATGTCTTCCAAGACATGTAGTTGTCAGTCCTTAGATGAGAGAGTAATTTGCTGTCAGAGGAGTTTACTCTATCTTTGTCTTCTTCTCTCTAACACTAAAAGGCATTTCTGCAGTAAGCGATTAAGTATTTACTACTGAAAAAAGACTAAATCCAGAAAAAAAACCCCTAGTATTCGATATCACATATTGACAAATCTTCCTTTTGCACATTTGTACACCTTGTAAGCTGTTTAACAGTCACCGATAATATTTACATTACTGCACTCATGCAGTTGTTAATTAGTTACAGATTAAAAAGAGTAGCTTGAAGGTTCAGTTGACTGCTATTTAGAAAGGTAGTAAGTATACTAAAAATGAAAACTGGACAAATATTTTCTATGACTGTGTCAGGTCCTGAAAAATCAGATTTTCTACAGTTATTCTTCTCAACTTTCCTATACAGAATTATGACTGTTAAATGATATATTAAACTATGCATCAAAAATAATATAATTCTCTAAGTCTCACAAAATTAATTGTGGGTGCTCAGTATTCTGAACTTGAGATAACCTGATTTAGAAAGAAACATGACGTATTTTTGTTTGACTGCATGACCATTATTCTTCCCATCAAGGTCCTTACATAAATATTTGCAAATTAACTTGTATTTAAATTTTGCCACAAAAAAAATCTGTGTGTGGTTTACTGCTTCAGTGAACTAAAATTGGGTAATAGTTCCTCAAGGAAAAGGAAAACTATAGGAAAAAGAGATGTTACTAGCTAATAGCTATGAACAAATATTTTACAGCTTTTGGCCATTTTCCCAAAACATCTAGAAAATGAAAGAAACCTAGAGAAGACATTCTCAAAACAATCCACATCACAATTTTTTTTTCTTTTTCCCCTGACTCAAAGTAAGGTAATTTTGACATTATTCATTGTTGCTTCTTAGTAATATGTGTGTGTGTGTGTGTGTGTGTGTGTGTGTGTGTGTGTTTGTGAACTATGTTTGTCAGTGGAAATACTGCATTTTACCACAGCATTATTGTTTTGGTATCAGACTATTCACCATTGTAGAAATATATATCCTTGCTTTAGAAACATCTATCAGTTTTTTATGCCAAGGCCCCTCTCCTTTAAATGAGTCATATTAATTTCACTACTCTTAGTAGGGTATTTACTAGGATCATTTGGTGCTTCTAAGTCATGTGCTCAAACTTTTTCTGAACTAGGATTTTATTTGCAAAGTAGTACCCTCCTCATCTCAGCAACATGTTCACTGAGATAGGGAATGTGAAATTTAGCCTATTCTCCTTTGTCATCTCTACCATCCGTGGCTACGCATCTTCCACCAGCTGAGCAACTTCTTGGGAAAAGGACACAATGTCTACCTTGAACTCTGCTGTACCCTGCCTGCGGCTCAGCCACATCTCTGCTTGGACTACCTCAACAGTGAATTGATTGTCTGCACATGGGGTGATGGCAGGCTGCTTTCTCAAGTTACGTACTGTATTTAATGATACTCAAAGAGGTTTTAATGACTTTTCCATTCACCAGCTGCAATACAACCAGTCCTGCTGGCAGTCAGTAGCACCTACAGTGACATATTTTTCTATGCCTTTTTTGTCTTGGATTTCACATTTTTGGCACATGTGTGTCAAAAGGTGAAAGTGGAGGTGGTGCCTGTGATTTGGCACTAGCAGAGAGCAATACCTGCCTGCAGAAGAGGCAATCCCCTAGCAGGACCAGGGGAGCCTTCCACATTTGTTCTTCCTTGATGTTTCATATATTTCTCAGAAAAATACGATACCAGCCTGTTTCTGATGTCACAGACCAGAAATGATACACATTACATGGCAAAAATTTATGTACAGAGTATGGATTGCTATGCATAACTAGCTAAAAATATTTATCCTTAATTTTTGAAGTGTCTCACCTATTCTTTGTAGATGTAATCTGCTATCTAAAATGAGCTAACGAGATAAATTTCAATGACAACGTAATAGACTTGATCAATGTATAAGAGAATGTCCTCCTCTCTGCACAACCCCACACCCACCCTAATTCAAGGTAAGTTGACTGCCAAATTTCCATGGACACGTTGGCAGGCTGGAAGAACCTATCCACCCTGTGACTCTGTACACAGAAGGGCTGGGGAAGGGGGAACACATTCTCCTTTCAAATATCACATTTCTTCAGTTTAATTCGCAGCTCTATAAAATATATCTACAGGCTCCCATGTGTTTTGCCAAAGACATGTCTGTGTAGTATTTTTGATCTTTTTCCACCAGGTCTTTATGTCTGTCTGCTCACAAGGATTAGTTATGCACTGAATGGTTTGGGCTGCTTCCAGAATGTGGTGAGCACTGCATGTCCAGTTACAACTGCTTAATGCAAGCCGTTTACTAAACCGTCAAAATTGGCTAAGTACCAAATGCTGACTCAAATGCTGGATATTTTAGCAAGGTGCTTATTAGCTCTTGGTGTTGAGAACAGAGAGAAAAGGGGGTGTTTGAGAATGTGAATATAGTGAAAGATGCAGGTAATTAATATCAAGGCAGTAACACAGGCAAGACTTCAGTCACTAACAAAAAAATCACACAGAGCATTGCAGATAGCAGCCCTAGAAAAATTGAGAGTCTCTTCACTGAAAATGTCTGTGGTTTTGTAAATCTTTTTTGGAGGCAAGCTCACTCAGTTTTATTGTTCATCAAGGATCCGAATTACAACTTTCAGCTTTGTAACTATCTTCTTAACATGAACAATATCTCTCATTTCTATACCTTTGAATTTCAAAATCCTGAGGTGTCCAGAAACTATTCTGAATGAAGAATAAAGGCATTGTTAGGTAAATTACTGGACCATAACATTTCAGCATGGATGTATAAGCTTGTTAAAAGTCTTTGTCTTTGGAAAATCTTCACAAATAACTGAATTAGTAGAATAAACATCAGTAGTATTTTCAGCAAAATATATTAAGCAAATATATATATGGCTTATAACTTTAATCAGGAAATTCATATGAGCTAAATACTTCATATGTATGAGGTAGAGTTTTGAAACTTGTGCATTTTGCTGCATGAATGCTGTGTGTTGTATTTCGCTCTTGTAACCTTAAAGTTTCTGGATTACAAAATGAATTTTATTTGTTGTAAAAAGCCTCAATATTTTATAACTTTGAAAACATAGAATAAATTCCTGTTAAATTTTCCAGTGATATGTGTGACAGCAACATTTTGGACAATCCACCAGCCAGCAGTCAGTTTGTGAACATTGTAACTGCAATAGATATTTCCCATTTTGGTTGCAAACTGAGGATAGCCACTCCTATCTGATGAAGAGAACTTAACTAATGAATTTTTCAGGTAAAGTTTCCTCCACACTTGGCACGTCACAAGAACATAGGAATAGGGGCAGGGAAAAATTTTTTTGCTTTTTTTTAAGATTCTGATAAGCAGGCATCTCAATAAGGTAATATATATAGCAGTGAGGAGATTTGCAATCAGCAGCTAATTGTTCAAAGAGGTTGATCTAATTCTGTTTCTTTTTAATTATGCAAACTAAAGGTCTTTGTAGTTCTATTAGGAAGGTAAAACATCATGATGGAGATTAAATCCTTTTCTCAGGACAGCTGCCTAACTTGGTGTTACTTATTGAAAGAACAATTGTAAGTAACAAAAACAAGGGACGCCTTGGAGTTATTAGACATGTAATATAAAAACTTCAGAAGATGATAATAGGAACTTAGCTGTGGGTTTTGATTAAATTACCAAAGTCAAAATTTAAGATAGAGTGGAATAATGAAAGCACAATCTTGCTTCTATTGTATAAATTTTGCTTTTCAAGTGCTTGGATAGTACAAGAATGACTCACAGAAAAACAAAAGGAGTAAAATTCTGCCTCACGCAGTGGAGGCAGTGGAGGCAGTGTAAAAATGCTCATGACGTGTCAGAAGAGCGGAAGATAAATAACACACAAAGAAATCCAAAGTATCGTTATACTAGTTGTCTCTTCAACTTTTGTTGAAGGAAAAGTGTAACAGTGTAACAATTTTTTACCAGAGTGGTCAACTAGAGAAATCTGAACAAGAGTTTATGTATTAAGTGATCCCATACATCTGTTGGGATAGTTTTTCTAAATAGCAGATGTGGTTCATAAACATTAATAGAGACTGCAGCAGACAACAGAGATGGAAAAATAACGTCAAGTTCTGAATTCAGTCCAGTATACTTCAAGAATAACTACACAGAATGCTAGTGTGAAATCATAATGAGAGCAAACTTATTCCTAGAAACATCCATATAACTGCAGTTCAAGTCATTTCCTACTTCCCTTCAGACCTTCTCTTACCAGCCAGGTGTAAAGCAGACATACTGGTTATGTCTGGGCCCTTTAGCAAAGCTTCTGAATTCCCAAATAAAATTTGTACAAAGTTTTCTTGGTAAATTAAAATGGAAGCCGCTAAAGTGGTATCAGTGTTCTCTCAACAAATGCGTCGTTAACAGGAAAATGTGGAGCTTTATTGTCAAGAAGAATGTTTACCTCTGTGACTGCCATTACTGAAAACCCTGAGGAGAGCCTGTAACAGTAAGTACTTCCCTCAGTATATGCAGGAGTGGGCTATTATGACCTAATATTGTTCTGTAAAGACACCACCACTTTAAGTGCTTTCCTAAATCAGTTCAAATATATAATTTGCATTGAAGTTAACTAAGTTACAGTTTTGTGCTGAGCCACGTGGTTATTAAATACATCATCACTTCTGTACCTAAAGCTAGAAGTTAAAATGTCCAGACTGCTGACTTTATTTCCTAGCAACAACTTTCTCCTTTGGAATATTGCATAGAGACTAGACTTGTCCTGTTCAAGTTCTTTCTTTATTAGATATATTTCTGCTCTCCACTTCTGCCCTCCGCATTGACAGGGTGCTTGAAAGCTCTGTAAGTGCTAAAATATTTGCAATACCAGGTTTCAAATTGGAATTGAAGGGGAACAAGGTTGTATTTTGAACTATACTGTAAGCTTTGCAAAAAATAATTAAAATTATTTTAAAAAAAAATCTACAGTCCTTTCAGTCCATCAATTAAATAATGTATTTTCTCTTTAAGTCCCAGATGGGAAACAAAACGTTCAGCATTTTAACCTCACTTTCTTGATTTTTCTTTGTTTTTCTATTTTGCAGTGGGTGGCACAGAAATGCAAATCTTTCCACTGCTTTTGTGATACTGCATTGTCACATATAGTAGCAATACAGTCTAAAGGTACCTGATTATTCATGCCATTTCCTCTGGTTGCAAAATAAATACCATGGGTCTCATAGCTGATCTTTAGGTGACAGCAGATCATAGGTGCCAGAAACTTCTTATGCCAGCTGTAGTTTTGTCAGCAGTGCTCGTGGCGTATGACTAGAGACATTCTAATTAGATTGTTCCTGGCGGATCCTTCATGGCAGAGCTCAGAGAGCCCTGACATGTTGCCACCTTTAAAGTAACTCTGGAGTGTGATAAACATTGCTCTGTGAACTCTGGAAGGTGTCTCAGGTAGGATATGCAGCCTCTGGTTACAAAATGGCTAGGCAAACTCCCCCTCAGTCTGTCAGAGCGATCAAAACTGCTGCTTTCCTATTCTGTCATCCTCCATTTCTGGGTGATGACAGCTGAAATACTTGAGAGTTTCTAGATCACGTAGATGGAAAAAGGAATGGCATGGACAGGACAGTTTGCTGTTCCCAGGTGCTGCAAAAGCTGCTACGCTGCCATGCTTTCAAGAACAAATAAGAGTAAAGGAACACAACAACCAAATGAGCAGTCAATTAGCAAATCATAGAATAACAGAATGGCTTGGGTTGAACGGCACCTTTGAAGACCCTCTAGTCCAATCCCCCTGCTGTGGGGTCTTTTACAAGATCAGGTTGCTCAAAGCCTCATCCAACATGACCTTGAACACTTCCATGAATGGGACATCGACCACCTTTCTGGACAATCAGTTCCAGTGTCTCACCACCCTCATTGTAAAAAAATTCTTCTTTATATCTAATTTAAATATGTAGATCTGTAATATATACCTGTACATCAGTTTCTTCTCCCAAGTAAGAAGTGATAGGACAAGAGGAAACGGCCTCAAGTTGAGCCAGAAGAGGTTTAGATTAGATATTAGGAAAGAAATTTTCACTAAAAGGGCTGCTAAACATTGGAACAGGGTGCTCAGGGAAGTGGTGGAGTATCCATCCCCGGAGGCGTTTAAAATTCATGTAGATGTGGCGCTTAGGGACATAGTTTAGTGATGGATTTGGCAGTGTTATGTTATGGTTGGACTCAATGATCTTTAAAGTCTTTTCCGACCTAATGATGCTATGATTTTATAAATCTACCATGTTCATTTAAAACCACTGACCTTTGACCTGTCACTACAGGCCAAGGTAAAAAGTCTTTTTGAATGTTTGCTGTGAGCCCCCTTTAAGCATTGAAAAGCCACATTAAAATGTCCCTGGAGCCTTCTCTTTTCCAGGCTGAACGACCCCAACTCTCTCAGCCTTTTTTTCACTGGAGATGTGTTCTTGCCCTCCAATCATTTTGTAGGATGATTTCATAGAAGATAGCACTCGTGAGAGCTGTATAGTCATCCTTTCTTTGTAGTACAGGAACAGCTGAGTCTGTGTTCGTGTGGGATGCAATCAGAAGCTGTGGCTCCTCATTCCGCTGGAATGCAGAATCCTGGAGGTGCTTCCAGCTATGTCTGCACAGCTGCAACCTTTGTCAAGGCCACCCTTATCCCCTTCTGAATTCATTATTGTAAAGGTACTTGGGAATACTTAATTCCATACTTTTCACAGAAAAATCACAAATCTCTTGGAAGTGTACCAATCTTTGTATTCTACCATGGAGTACTAGCGCAATGGATTAGAAAGTACAATATAGTTTGTAACTCACATATAATTTAGAAACTAAGCTGTTAAGTGAAGTCCTTTAAAATCTGATAAAGTGGGGTTTTATTTCCATTTTCCCATGATATTCCAAACTATACCCATGTGAAGAGCCAGGATTCTCTCATTTACTCTACAAGATTTTGCACTGTCCAGGACACTGTGCTTTGTGATTAATAGCAGAAGAAATTCTAAGATGACTGGTATATTAAGGACAAAAG
Organism: Buceros rhinoceros silvestris; assembly: GCF_000710305.1. Lineage (NCBI taxonomy): Eukaryota > Metazoa > Chordata > Aves > Bucerotiformes > Bucerotidae > Buceros > Buceros rhinoceros. Next base: position 29,948 of record NW_010388905.1, on the reverse strand, counting down.
GTGACTAGATATATAGATGGGTGAAAGTTATATCTAGAGGTATAATAAGGACTAAAAGCCATCGGACAAAGTGTTAGTGAACAGTTTTGGCTGTTCATGCTTCAAGACGTGTAATAGTACTTTGTTGAAGCTGTCCAATAATATGTACACTGTTATCTCTTCTGTTATCAAGTGACATGTTTTAACAAATAAAATATAAGTATAAAATATTGGGAAAAACTTTGGAGACTGGAACGTTTTTCATTGCCATTTCCTGTTCAATTTCAGCCTAAGAAAACTGGCAACAACCACTGCTGTACATTACTGCAGAGGACCAATGACTTAATCCAGAGGTGTACCTTATGTGTTCTGAACACACAGCACGTGAATGGTGCCTCATGGAGGTCTATACAGACACCGTGCAAGTACTGTAGCAAGCAAAGATACATCCAGAAAGGAGTATTATAAAACACTCACAGACATCATGGTTTTGTAAACATATTTAAACTGTGAATATGTATAGTAATCCAAACACTGTTTATTCCAAATGCTTCTCATTCACTGTAAAGCTACAGTTCTGATGAAGAAAAAAGTAAAAGAAGTAGAATTTACTCAAAACTCTTTGCAGTAGAATGCTAATTAACTGAAGTTTGTACACAGAGAAAGGCTTTTTATATCGGTATTTTGCAATATTAATCCTTCTCAAAATACGACCCCGTTAATCCTGTGGCAGATCACAAAAGCAGAGGTATTTACACTATTTGATGGTACCCAGGAGAAGGAAAATAGTTGCTTAGATGGGAATACATTGGATAATTTCTGCAAGAGGACGTACATTACATCTGGATAAAAGTTGCAGTATTCTATCCCTTCTAATGAAAATCTCTGAATCCAGATGCCCTAGCAAGGCTGGAGGAGTTTTCTTAGCCTTCATAAACGAACCATCTAAAAGAAGGAACTCAAATCTCAGAGTGGTAAATGAAAAATGCCTTCTGTCCTCTGTTTGTGTGACTGAAGCCTGGTGAAAGCAAGGGTTTTACTGCCCTGAACCCTTGAATTGAGAGCAGCTGGAAAAGAATAGTCTCTCACAGTGATGGTTTTGTGGAAAGCCAGGGAGATAAGCTCACTGCAGCCTGGTCTAGCAGAGACATTCCTCCTGGTGGAGATGACTGAGGTAGTGTAAATTGATCCCTGCGAGCTAGAATACATTTAAATATGTCAGAATAGTCAATCACCTTCATTCTGGAAAACTTAAACCTCTCCCTTCTGATGACAGCTCAGTTATTTGGCACTCTCATCAGCCAGTCATCATCAGGATGATGTTGAGATTCTGCTCCTTTAGTATTGAACAAAGAGAAACTTCTGCAAAGTTTCTGGGAACAACTCACAGGCTCTGTTACACATACAGACGCGCGTGCACATGCAGGCACTAAAAACTTGCACTTGTAAAACAAACACCAGTACAGCATTCACCGTGTGTACACTTTAGGGTGGTATGTGTGTTTTATTTGAAGAAAGAAAGAAACAAACAAACAAAAAAACTTGTCTAAATTGAAGAAAATTAGCAAGGAAATTTTGCAATACTATTGGCAATTATCCAAAGAAGTTATGAAAAAAGCAAGATCTCTGACAATGGTTGTATGATGATGGGAAGGAGACACTGTAGAGATGAAGGTCAAGCCAAGTAATTATTCACTTAAGAATTTAACTTTTCACAGCTAAGTTTGAAATTTTAACGAAAAAATATTTTACTGTTTTTAAATGCAAATAAAAGAATGCTTACATTAATGATGTCTGAATAAACTGTCATTTGCAGAACCAAAACCAAGAAATATTAGAATGAACCTTTTTTTCCCCTCCTGCTTTTTAGCAGGATGTCAGGGAGTGGTACAAGGTCCCCATTCCTCTCTGATTGTAAGTTTTTTGTGTTTTAAAGGACTAATAGACATCTTACGCATGGAGAAACGCAAACCTTGCCTGAGAAATCCTGATTTGCATACTTAGTTCAGTAGAAACTGCAGAGTTTTAATTGTTCTTATAATATAGTTTGATTTGAAAGAAAAAAATCTTATCTTAGATGGTACACTGAAGCAAGTACTTGAATTTAAGTGGGTCTTCAGTACATTCTAATCTCTAGAGGAGCATAAGTATATGCTACTGTACTCTCCTGAATGAGGTGATTTCTAAACGGTGATCTTCCTCCCTCTGTAATTCTGACTGGTTTTGAGCTCTATTTTTTTGGTATTGTTGCCTATTCTTGTAGACAAAATAGACCAAGAGGAGACTATGGTCTAGTATCACTCGTCTCTGTCAACCTGAGCTCTTTTTCTTTCCAGAAAATGGGGCTGGTCACATGCAAGTCCCCATCAAGACCACCCTGTACCCTAGGCTGTCTTTCAAACTGTGCAGAGGCACTGGCTCAGCAAGTACTGGACATCTAGAAGAAAATCACAAAGAGAAATGTGGTTAAATAGCATGGCCTAGTTCTATGAAATATGCTTTACTAAGCCTAGGACAGAGTCAGCATTAGGTCCTACCTGTGTGACCTATTAGATATCTAACACTGCTAAACATACCCACCTCATGGCTCCCCTGCTCCAGTTTCCTCCACGTTCAGATTTTCTATGCTTAACTGTAGTGACAATTTACTAGAATATAAATGTTGTTGAAAATACAGCTTGCAGTCATGTGAGAAGTGAAAAAGCACACCCATCTCTGCAGTTTCTGTTCGGATTATTATCCTGAAAACATTATTTCAATATATTTTTGTATGTTTTCTCGCCACACCTTTTTTCAGCATACCTATTTATCCTGTCTTCCTGCATTGCCAGTAAAACATTCTCCCCGGAGAGAAAGGATGTCACTGAAGGCAGCTGAGCCGTAAGCAGAAAGAGCCATCCTTAGTGCATTGTCTGTTCAGAACCCAGACCATGCCTTTATTTATTTCAATATTTATGGATGATTGCAGGCAAATTTAAAAAAAAAGTCTTTAGTCTTCATGGCATAGCTTTAAAAACACTAGCCCCCATTCTAAAGCAACCCATAAAAACAAATGCAATAGCCTAACTTACCTGTAATGGTAAATTAATTAGTCTGAAAAAAATTGTCAACTGCCTCTTTTTTGACAAAATAAGCTTTCAGCACTCCACCTCCACAACGAGTATTGAAAATAAAATGCTATTTCTGGGCAGCAGTTTCCAAGGTTGTTTAATATTCAGTGAGGGTCCTCTTAAAGTTAGATAACATTTTAAGAATTTCACAGCACATCTGTGCATCACTACAAGTTTCTATGGGTTTTCTTGGACTCCATAATGGTTCTTTTCCAAAGAGGTTCTTTTCCTTTTACCTGAGGAATTAAATTCTAAGCATTAATTTTTCCCCCTCCACAATCTTTGAAGATGCATTTCTAATTAAAAGAAATTGCAACCTATCCAGCTGTTTTACAATGCACATCGACATGATTTAAGTTTGCTGAGAGCGCTACTGAGAATGGCTTTCATAAATAAGATGTTTTAAAGTTTGATCCCCCTTTTTTTCTTTCAATCTTTCATTGAGATCGTGTTGAGTGTTACAAAATACGGCACTTGTATACTGCAAGTGTCTTTTTGAAAGTACTTAGAATTGCTAGGATGTTGTTGTAATCATGAAACCAATGGTAACATTCTTAGTGTCTTCCATGAGAAGATGGTTAAGCCAAATGCGAAAATACCAACTACGATCTTTGTTGAAACAAGGTCTTGCTAAAAAACATGAAATCACGCATGAGCCTACCCTATTTCTATAATAATTCTGTAGCAAAGTAATGGACAATAGCACACAAACAAAATTGTCCCCTACACTAATTATCATGGCATATTTCAGCCCCGAGGGAGTTTATCTGATTTATAAACCTTTGGAAAAGTGGTATGAATATATAATTGAAATGTGACAGGCTCCTAATTACAGAGGCAACCATATCAGTCAAATATTCTCAACACAACAGCACATATAACTAACTTTGACAAAGCAATGGAGTTGTGAATTAATGTTGCTGACAATTCATATCCAGTTTACAGGGAATTAAAGATATTCTGTGATTTTTCCTGTCTGTGTCCCTGTTTGGTTCCAACCAGATGATGTAATGAGGAATGGCGTTGATAACTAAGACCTTTCCTCATTAAGGCAATCCTCTTTAGTATCAGAATCACTGAACATCTATTCAGGTAGACTGCTATTTAATAAGAAAATCTTTTAACAAAAATAAAACTCTGTTCATGTCTTCCAAGGGTAAAGGCTTTCTTTCTTTGTGAAAGGCAAGACAATCTTATAGCCATGACCTCAATATGATCCTAAGAAATAATGTAGTTAGAGCAACTCAGGTAGTGGACTGTTCTTCGCATTATGCACATTTCTCAGAAAATAGCTATATTGCAAAGCACACGAAGCATAAATATATTCAAGCTGACTGCCCACACTTTCAGTTAAAAGGCTGTTAATAAACCTTTGGATAACTCAGCAGCACATTCCAGCCTGATGGTAGATATTTTCTATAGACAAAGGAATCTGGGACCTGTATGGACATAAATAAGCCAAAAGGACTGGAATTACGAAAGTAAGGGACTGAAGGCACAACACGGTTTTGCAAGTTCTGGCAATGGTCCCACACTGAGGATGGGCACTAGTGGGTCATCCTCCTACATGGGGCAATCATTTGTCTCATGGTGACATGAACTCTCAGAGCTACTAGATGAATCTTGACATCCCAGTTCTGTACATCTTGTGGTGATTGAGAATGTTGCATCATCTGTTACAACGTGAAACTGAAATAAAAAATGACTTGTACTGCTCTCATTTCCTTATGCCACTTGAGCACAAGCCTACCTGGTCACAAATCCAAGAAAAGATCACTGAAGAAGCTTATTCTTGGTCTTCCCAAATGTGGGAGATTATTTGGTCTCCAATTTAGAGTCTAAGCTCTCCCCTCCACTAAAACTGCCTAGAGGGAGGAGAGCTGAAGCCACTGCCAAATGAGAGTAAATGCAAATAGCCAGCAAGGTAATGTAGAAATGGAGGTGTTTCTGACTTCCCTCTCTTGGTGCAACAAATGCAGCTGATCTTGGAGCTGATGTCCTTCCTCCCAGTGCACCCCACGAGCAGAAGGGACAGGACACAAAGCCATAGTGACAATTAAGCACAGGTGCTGAGAAGAGAGAGAGGGATGTCCTAGGTCAGGGGAGAGTCTATTGTGGATGGCTTGGAAATTGTACAGGGCAAAAAATACACAGTAAGGACACAGCTGGCCTGAGCCACGGAAAGAATGAGCAAGCAAGATGGGTGCTATCAGCTTAAACACAGAGGCACTGCACGCTTGTACTCATATTAAGTCAGGGCTGCTCAGCTGGCTGAAACACAAGTCCTAATGCTAGTGCTCAGTAAGTCAATTTGTAGATTTATTCAATGCGCTTGTTATTTCCCTGCTCTCCAACTAGAGTTAACATTTTACCACTGGCTTAAATAGCTGCAAGTCTGCATTGTAGGTATGTAGTTAGATATATACCAAAGTAATTAACCAATCAATTAAAAGACAGAATCCCCAGGGATAAAAAAATAACTCAGCAAAGTCAATCTTTGAAACCTTCAGCCTAGGAGTGTGAGGAGGGGGTTCTCTGATAGTACCGTTATTGCAACTCATACCATGCTGTCATTATTGCCTTTACATCTTTACATCGACAGGATCCTCACTTTGAAAAGAGACAGAGCCTATGAGATAAAGTGTTTACACTTCCATCACAGTGCAATGTGCAATTCAGATGATGAATAGCGGTATGCTGCTGAGGCTGCAAAAAAAAAAAGAGAATGTTACTTAGGTGACACAACTCTGTACAAACTCACCAGCTTCACGTAAGCTTTAGCGCTGACACTCTTCCCAGGCTTCTGCATCCACTTCCCCATATGATCCTGCTGAGGACCAAGCTTTCCCCACTCCTTTCCATTTATAACTGTACCACCCCAGTTTCCTGCCCTGTTGTGGCAAAATGGGATAGTCTAGCTCCAGCACTAGTCCACTCTCTCTCACTCGCCAGCCATACCAGATATACGGGTTTTTTCATTGAGCCTAGTTTAAACAAAATGTTATATAGCCTAAGCACCAGCAACCAATATCCATGCCTTTTTTCCAAATCTTCACAGGAAGGCAGCACTGAGCTCGTTGCTACAAACCATACATAAGCAGGATTACAAGCTGCAGCAGAATAACTGAAAATAGTTGAAAAGTAGTCACCTAGTGCTGTTCCACTCATAAGAGGGAAGTGGAGGAGTATGAAAGATTGAAGAAAATTCTTGAATTGAAAATTCTTGATTGAAGAACATTTTGTGTGTGGCTACCCTGAAAGTGGTTTGATGTTTACATAATTTTCACTCAAAGATGGTTTGCTGTTTTTATTTTTTTTTTAAAGAAAATAATATTCTAATTTTCCTCCAGCTGGTGAGTAAACACCATCAGTTCAGTCTCAGTTCAAAAATCTCTGGGCATATAGCCGAACTATTGCAGTATTCTACTACTCCTAATCAATAATCAGTATGTAAGTATGTAAAACAGACTAAAAAAGGCAGTAGCTTTTTTAAAAAAAGAGAATCTTTTTTTAAGTATATAAAATGATATTGTATACCATGCTACCATTGACATCTTAGTTTGACAAGAATGATCAACTTGTCGATTGAGAGTACTTACTTCTGTACCGAGATATATGAACAGAAAAGGACTAAAACAAGACAGGATATAAGTAGTTGAGATATTTCCAGAAATTGTCACCAGAAATACAGTTTTACTAAGTTGTGAAATGAAGACTGCTTTCCCAAACTTTGTATGTTCTTTTAAGAAAATTATGACATTTCAAAATTTAAGGAAAAAAAAAAGAAGTCTACTCTTGTGAATGAGGGCTTAAGCATCAGCCTTTGTAAAACTGAGGACATCTTGTTCTAGCATTCACTGAAAATTTTGCCCTGTTAAAGTACTGGGATTCCACAGTGAAGAAGCCTATGAAACTCATTACAGAAAAGAACTAAATACATGATTTTCCCACTGGCTTTCTCTATTTGTTTTTATGTTTTAAAAATACACACATATTCTCAAAGTATTTTAAATGTAGGGTGAAATGTCTGTTAACTTAAATTCAATGAGATGGCTGCTGCTAGATAAATAGTATTAACTGTTGCCTAATTCAGTTAAGCAGAAAATTTGAAAAAAAAAATCTATATCTAAAAGAGAAAAGATTACACAAGCTGATAATGATAACAGCTTTGCCGGAATGCTGTGGTGGGATTGACAAATAATATTTGGTTAATACATAGTTGGATAAATTTTTAAGTTGGTATTTGAGTATACAGAAACGAGTGATTTATGATGAGTTATTTAGTTACATAATACTTATTTGCTGAAATTCAAATATGTTCACCATGGTAGGCCTGATTATGCCTTATTCAGTGAAGCACCCATCCCTTTTACAAAGAGAAAGACAGTCTACAGGAAACAGAATCTATTCTGCATGTCACACAGTATGCGCATGATTAATTTTACATACCTGAGTAGTACCAGCAAACTTACTGCACTGTTTGGATGGTGAAATGTTAGCACAGTGTGAAACACTGGTGGTACTCAACACTAGTGATTTTTAATTTCATAACTTTCTACTGGAGTGGTCCTACTTCAGTTGTGTGAGTATCCAGGGTGTACCATATTTTTCTATTTCAGTGTAGATAAAGTGTATCAATCCCAGAAGGTAGGAACGAGAAGAGACAGTGATATTTTAGTGTTCTTAAAATCTACCAACCTGAAGGCCTGATTTTGCAAAAGATACTCATGTACAAGAGAATTAACATTGATACCACAGACAGATTTACATATGCAACTCCATCTTTCCCCACCTGCAGGCTGAAATGAACATTCATCAGCGACTCTCAACACTTACTGTTCCTTGCTTCTAATTTTTATGATGAGCATTTGTTATTGTTCACCTTTATATTCTAACGAAGTAATTACACGTAGAGTTTAACTGTAATATTTATTTTTATGTTATACAATATCATAAAAATCTTATACATAGCACCATCTGTTGGCTAAGATAGCTATAACAAATGAAAAATAGTTTATGCAGATTAGATACAAATGAGTATAGCAACAAGAAAACAGGAAAAGGACCATAAAAAATTAGATGACTTAACTGCATACTAAAATGATCTCACATGTGCCTTTTTCTCTAAGTTGGGGAATATATTTCTAAAGCACACTTTTAAAGTTGTTGAAATCAAGAATTGGTGACATTTTTTAGGGAAAAAAAAGATGAGAATGAAAAAGCTATTAAACCTAGCTTAGTGTAAATTGATAAACACTAGTAAAGAGAAAGTGATAAATGAATTCACCTGCAGCATCGTAGCTCATCATGTGCTCTAGATTCAGTCTTCTTTGGATCCTTACTGCTCTCAAATGGCAATGGAAACATAGTTAATAGAAAATTGATGATGTTTTCTGCTTCCACTCCTATTTAGAGAATTTCTGAGACAGAACGATGTACTTCTCCAACATACAGAACCTGAGAGACTGTAAGGCAGATTACTCCATGTGGTGCTGCCCTTCCTTGAGTTTCAAATTATGTCATGTGTGTGCATTTGTGTGGGTGGGCATGCAAGCAATTTTTTCAACTAATGAGTTTGTATTTAAATCAATGCCAGCCACAGCTGTGGTCTGACAACCTTGATGTCATCTCCTCAGTGTGAGAAGCCCCATGAGGAGGAAGGCTTGGTGTGCTAGAACTTGCATGACCGTCACCTTTCTCTTGCCTTAGATAGTCTAACACCTACTACAGCTAGCTTGTATGCTGGCCTGGATGGGAGTTCAGGCTGGGGTTGGAACAGCATTTCTGCACGTGGCCTGTCAAGTCTCCATCTGTGTCCTGGAAACCACTGCTGAAAGCATTATACATGTCACAACACCAAGTGGAGTATTGTTATCTTCACACAGCAAGGCTTACCGAGCCACCAGAAACCTGGTGATTTTTGTCTAGCAGTTCAAGGATACTGACCAGCAGTGGTATCTAAAACAATATTAAAACCTTTTGCTGGTCCAAGCCACGTGGTGAGAAGAATTGACATACATCTCATTGTCCAAACAAGAAATTGCAATACTCCATTTACCTGTATTTAGACCAATGGATCTTGAGATAAAGAAATCAAGAATGTGCTCACACAGAGACTAATGAGACAAATGAATCAGAGTTTACATCTAACAGCTGTCTTTTGTACAAAAACAGGTAGTAGAAGAAATCTGCCAGGTTAAGAAATGGGAGCTGTATCTCTGTCAGGATTATTCACTCTTAGGTCTCCTGATACCAGATGAAAAAGCCTGCAGCTGCCTTGTATAAAGCACTGATCTGGTGTAAACCCACACTGTGAGTTCAAATTCAGTCCAAAAATTTGACATGTTAATTTCTTTCAGGCAGGCTCCTTTGTGCCTGATGAGTTCCATATCTTGTTTCGTCTAATTCAACGAAATCCAAACATGCATTTGATCTAGATCAGATCAGAAGTCCTGGATGACCCATTATCATGGAGATGAGGCAATAATGACTTGGGATACCTTAGGTTCTGCAATTAACTCAGGTGGAAACCGAGGATTGCTCCAGAGTGTGCACATTTCATTCCAGGCTTTCTACCCTTACCGCAGAAGGAATCTGACAGTATTTCAAGACCTGAAGTAACATATTTTACCTCCTCTGGCTGATCTTTCACAGGAGCAGAGGAAGTCCTAATTCCTTCCACTTGCCACTGTGAAGGAAACACACAGCTCATCATTCATGGAGCATAAGACTAAGCACACTTAGTTGTCTGTGAGAAGTCTATGTACAATTATAGAAATAAATAAAATCTTAAATTATGTAGAAGACGCCTTCGGTTTTGGTTTGGTTTGGTTTGCTTTGCTTTGATTTGATTTTCTCCAAAAGCTACCAGGAAGAGTAAGGATCAAATGAACCTCAGGACTACTGCATTCTCTGCAGTCTGTGTCTCTTCCAGACACATGGTTCAATACAGTCATTATTATACACAAAAAGTGTTTCCTAAGTAGGTTCATTATATTCTTTTGTCCACTCTGGAAAATTAGTAAGGATGTTTCTCACAACTGTTATAAGACTAATGTTTGTCTTTTTGAGGAGCTCATATAGGACCTGATAAAGTTCTGGGGTGTACACTTTTTTGTAATAAATGTTACAGAATCTAATTAAAAAGCCCACCAAGGTTATTCTGATGGGAAAGGGTTCTTCACTGATTACAGAAACAGCAGGAAGAAAAGCTACTGCACACTGGAACTTACCTCTGATTTTATAATAACACCATTCACATTTGTCAATAGATTGAAAAGTTACAGTGCATAACCATAGCACATCACGGAAATTGATCGGTATGTGCCAGGGAACAGTTATAGCCCCAAATAAGTTTTCAGTCCCCCACATTAGTTAACACACTGCAGACAAAACAATTATACCTCTCTTTTCTGATTTCTGTATTCCACTCTGCTCACCCACTAGAACAAATGGATTTCTGTATTTATTTGCCCCAGCAAAATGCGTACAAACATTAATCATTTATGCTAGCATCTCCTGTTGCAAATGAAACGAAGAATTATTTTGCCTTCCTGCAGTCCTAAACGCTAAACATTGGAGAATAAGCACAGGTGAACCAGGAAGAAGATCTCTAGTGGTCTTGCTCACTGCATATTTGATTGATTGATAATTTGCACTATTGTTTCAGTGCTGCAAGTTTGAGGACACAAAACCTCCCCTGTGGAACCATGTGAGGTTTAACCTGTAGTCTTTCCTCCTGCTGGTCAGAGAACAATATAGCCACAGGTGCATTTTGACTTTGTTGCTTAAGACGAAGTCAGGACAGGGTGAGTTTTGAGTCAAAACTTGAGTGACTTTACTTAATTATTTCATTAGCTTATATGTGAATACACTTCTAATCCATCTCCATACACATGAAGGAAAAGACAGGAATCCGGAACTCTCAACAAGTATCTGTCAATACAAAATTATGCTGGACCAACATGGGACAGTGGTGGACACAAGATACCTCGGCTTTAGCAAGGCTTCTGACACTGAGTCCTGCAGCATTTTCATTTGGAAGCACTGGCATACTCTAATGCTAGTAATGAATGGTTCAGTATCTGACAGCTAGTAACAAGAAAATGGTGTGTGCAGCCTCATGGAGAGGAGATAAGGATGATCTAAAATTCTACAGCTGGTTTGGAGAGCTAATAAACATTACAGCAGGGGCCGACGCCACAGCAAGAGGCAAAGTGCAGCTTGGGAGGTTCAGATTGAACACTTGGAAAAACAATTTCCCGGGGAAGAATACTGCAGCACTGGTCACCCAGAGTCACTGTAAAGCCCCCGTCTTATTTAAGACTTAAGATCGAAGCAGATTGTTGGTGATAGTCCTGCTTTGGGCAGAATATTGGACTTCCAACCAGTGTTTCTGTGGTTCTCTGATCTCACATGAGCTACACAATTGGCATGATCATTCAACAGAGGCATGGAACCATTAATAACTGACTTAAATTCACAGATTAAATTCTGTAATGCTGTAAGTAATCTGCTGACACACTGGAGTCATTTTTGTCTTTTTCTGAGTAGCAGCATAAGAAAAACAAGAGAGAAAACATTTTTTTTTTTTTTACTTGCCCTTCTAAATACCAAGATCCAGCATCAGAGCTATACTGGAGGAAGATTTGGACATGCTAAGATTAGAAGCCCATCAACATATGCAGATGCACTGGAAAGTGGGTAGCTTTAGTAGTTTATGGTCTGTCCTAGTGAATCAAGGGCAGTCTGTCCAGAGTCAGTACACAATACAATGAACAGTAATAGATGTAATAGGTTAAATAAACTATTTTGTATGTCTTCTTGCTTCCTTATGTCCCTTAAAAATAAGAAGAATTGCTGTCATACAAATCAAAGACCGAGGATCTGACAACAATAATGGTGATTGTTTTCAAATCCCCACTACTGTTTGCATTATGTTCCACCCACCACACCACCATTTGCAGATCCTGACCTGGAGACTGAACACAAATTGAGCAAAACACTGTTGTTTGGCAAATCCATTGGGAAATCCATTGTTAGTTTCCTTTTCTGCTATGCAGGGAAGTTCTGTTCCATTTTCAGTGTTCAGTGCAGTGTGACTAAAAAACATGTACCCTGCAGAAAGCGTTCATGCAGTAATTGAGCTTGATGCATTTGTGCTGCTCTGTCAGCATTGAAGAACACCGAGCAGAGAAAGAGGAAGGAATGGGAGAATTGCTGAGCCACATGAAATGTTATACATTTTCCTCTCTTACTCTGTCTTTCCCAAAACTGAAGTTCTTGGCCATTCATCCATACCTGAGAGGAGCAACAGTTCTTCTGCTGCTCTCTTTAAAGGCAGCATATTTGTAAGTGGGGACAGACTGGCTGACACTTATGTTGCCTCTCTTTTGCTCGGGTAAACAAAATACGGAAACTGCTATGAGCATTTGGAGGACAGGAGGGTGGCCCTAGAAGCAGATAAGGACACGGCATGTATTTTTACACACTATTCAGGCTTACTGCATTGTCTCAGATTTTTCTCTCCACTTCTAGTTCCAGGCCAGATTTCAGATGTGAAGGTAGGGGAAGATCATCTAAGCAATAACTAAGACATCAGCCTTTGAGGGTAATGTGAGTGGAGAGGACACTTCCCTGCTTGGCTAAAGATGCAGGTAGGAAAAGCCCCAATACCGCCTTGCTTAGACTCCTGAATGGGATATTCCCAGTCAGCCAATTGCCTATTGACACCATGAAAACAGCAGACTTCTGAAGGGGTATCTGTAATCACAGATACTAATTAGGCACAGCTAGACTCCTTTCTTCAGTGACTTTATTTTTTTTACAGAAATCCTTTGGTATGGTGAATACCATCAGAAGCTGGTTTGGTATGTTTTAAAATATTTAAAGTGGAGCTGCTGGGGAAGCCCTTGGTCACTCCCTGTGACTCCCATCCTATCTGCTTTTTGTTGCTACTCATTGAAAAACAGCAAGCAATATCTTGGTATTGAAAGCACTACAGAAGCTTCATAAATGGGAAAGGAGCAAGAGAAAGTGCTAGCCCAAAAATATCTGGTTAGGTAAAGTTACATAGCCAGCCACACAGGGTTACTCCAACAGTAGAAGACTGGGAAATAAGCTCCCATCCTCCCAGGACCTGTGAAACTTTAAGCAACATGAAGCCGAAGCTCAAGTGCCATACTGTACAACCTGAGTACATGATCTCTGCACAGTCTGTAGCAACAGGATTTGAGTTCATGAGAGTCCCGTACCTTGTTTTACTTTTCCCACCTGACTGGCCAAGCAACTTTCTCCAAACCTGAAATGATTTTCAAGCCATGGTGTTAATCCTGGCTCCTGAGTAACATGCCAGTGTAGACATGGAAGACTGGGAGCTTGTTTCTGGAGGTAGAACAATTAATGCTGTGAAGTTAATTAACGTTGTTGAAAAATAAGTATTTCTCTTACTTTCATAGAAGCAGATATATATAAGTGTGTAGAAGCACAGGCTAGAGGAGAGAATATGATGGTTGACATGAGCCACTCCCTGCCCCTTCTCCTTGCTGGAAACTACGCTGACAGCAGCTCCTCCTTTCCTTTCCTCTTTGCACTGCCTGGGAGCTGCGTGCTGAGGCTTCTGTTCTGGGAGGCAGCCGGATGGAAGAAGTAGGGGAGTACCTTACAGCAGAAGTTATTCCCAACAGCAGGCCAACTTTTGCTTTTAATTATTTGCTTGATCCTCTCATCTATTGTTCTATCTAGAAGTCTGAAATGCATGGGGCGTTGTGTCCTCTAACTTGTCTAACTAAAAATAAATTTGAGCTAGACAGCAAATTCACTTAGAAATGCTTTCCATTTGTTCCACTAGGTGAGTCAGTGTGTATATGATTTATACTTTACTTCCTAAGCCAAAAAACATTAGTTTTCTCTGAACATCTGGCTGGCATCTGTGAAATCTGTACTATGCATCATTAATCAGAATATCATTGTGAGGTTTGGTAATGGCAGATAGATAGAGTAAGTTCACTGTATTAATGTAATAAGGCACACAGGGCTTCTGCAAAGCTACAGCTTTCACTGTGCACTTGAAAAAAATAGTTAACAGCCTAGAGAAAAGAGTGGTATTTTTATTTAACAAAATCGTGTAATGAACATCTGTCTTCATTCTTACTAACTTAGTTTGCACAAAGTGGATACCATATTCTCTATTTCCTATCCTAAGCTACTGTTCACTATTAATGCCCTAGTAACTTGTATTTACATCAATATGCATGTGTGTATATATATGTGTGTGTGTTTATGTATATAAGTGTACATATACAGAAAGAAAGGGATATATGGCTATTTGGATATATCAATATATGTATCCATCTCTATCTCTCTCTCTGGATGCACATATACATACTTAAACACACCCACACATATATAAACACCCTGCTTCTGCTAAGCCTAAGACCCTAGAAGAGATTACAATTATCAGACTACATATATATGTACACACATATATATATATATACATACATATATACACACATAATAACCTTTCTTCCTCCTTCTCCTTTTTCTCTATTATATCTTTTATGTAACATATATAAGGGATCCTTTGAATCCAACAAGATCAAGACAATGAATCTACAATCTCATTCTCCTGATAGATGTGGTTGAGTTAATTGAACGACCCTCTTTTCCAAAATATAATAGTAATCAGTGATCAAACTTAATGTGTGTTTAGATTTCCACTGGAAATGATGATGAGCTGAATGTAGGGCTCTCATTAACACTACCTACAAATTCTTACGAGCTTTTACTGTTATGTGATTGTGTGAGAAGAGACTTGCACTTCTTTACTTATATATGAAATTGCAACTGAAATATTTCTAGTTGTACAGCAGGTGAAAAAATACACCTTGGGTGAAATCAGACACAGCTAAAGGGTATTGACAATGCATTTTACGCATGGAAAATCAGTTCATTTTCTGCCAGTTAACAGAGCTGTGGGAAATATATTTTAGGCATATTTTAAATAAGTGACAGCGTAAACTGTGCTTGAAACATAATTAGCAAATTTCCCACTTTTTACATGGCAGAACACCCGGTTTAAGTATTTCTTCCTCTTACCAAAGTTTAAAAAATCAATTTCTTCCACAATTATTTTCTCTATTTTAAACATAAAGGTCTCCTTCTCACTCATGGGCATTCCTATTATCAGTTAAGACTCCATCCAGATACACTAAGGAATTAAAGGTAAATTAATGCTGTATTTTGCATTGATTCTGTTGGGTTTTTGTAATACCAAGAAAAATCAGTTGGGTTACAATTGGCTCTAACCAACATTCACACAGGATGGAGTTTTCTCTGTTTACCTGAAGCCAAGTAGCTCTCTGACAAACAAATTTCTTTTCACTATTTGAAAACATGAGGAAAATCCAGTCCACACCATACCTTGCAATCCACGATGCAAGTAGTTCGTGGTAGGAAGATAATAAGGGGACATCATGTCTTTAATCTCTAGAATTAGTCCTCACACTTCACAACATTTGACAAAGTTATTTTTTCTAAATAACTGTTTTCCCACAAAGGTTATTTAGTACCCAAGCTGATTAGCACAAGGATCACAGGGGCAGAGGACATCACTCCCTGTTGCTCCAAACTCTATAGCACTGTTTCTTTAACATCCACAAGAAACTCTGAAGGGCAGAGAATATCTTGCTTCATAAAACCAGTAGTCCTTTGCTATAGGTGAACAAATATCTCTGGTGTTATTTAGGAATCTGCCATCCGTTCACTGGAGCTAATAATGAGACTAAGAAAAACTGGTTGGGCCTCCATATTTCTGTTACTGAAAGCTAGAACTGCAGTGACTATCTGAGTAAAAATTACACCATTTTAAGAGAAATGTCAGAAAGCAATCCTAGGTATGAGCTATGAAAAGTAGAGAAAACATGCAATAATGCAACGACAGTTAAAAAAATTACTGTCATTAGTTTGAAGCCTCCCATACAACGTATCCTGACTGAAAAGTTGCTCCAATGAAGAACTTTAACTCTGGGTGATCCCAATGAAAAGGCATTTTCTGTTTGCTTCCTTTCTTACTACCCTTCATGCATTAACACACATATACTGTGGAATAAATAAATAACGATTCCGTAAGAATGATTCATAACTACCTTAAAATAGGGGAAAGTTAATTTTTGTTTCTGGACATTTGCTTATTTGTATTCCAGCATGTAAACAAGCTAATCTGAAGTGTATAGCTAAGCTATTGCTACGTGTAAAGCCCTGTGGTGGTGTTTGGCTAAGTGCAGGTAGGCTGAATATCTGGGGTGATGCAGGGTCATTTATTAGGACTTTATAGCTTTCTATTCCTTTATCTCTAGGTGTCTGTTATGTGTCTCAGCTGCCAACTTAATTCCAGATGTTATTCCAAAGGCTTGCTCTGATTTCCTAGTGATTTATACTGACATTTGTATTAGACTATTGGACTTAGAAATGCCTCTTTTCTTGGATAAGGAATCAAGAAGGCAATGAAATGAGGTTAGTGACCGATTTCAATAACAGATTTTTACAAGCAAGTGTATAACTATGCCAAAAAAATCCTTTGTCAATAAAACAAGCATTGGTCCTTGTAACTTTTTCATATCCTCACATCAAAATCCTCTTATTCCACATTTTCTTTGTGAGCAAGTGGCAAAATACACATACTTTCTACTACAGACTACTATTTTAACAAGTGAATGTTAAAGATATTGCCTTAGCAATAGTCATCCCAAAGTTACTATCTTTAAAATTAGAGCATGTAACAGAAGTAATGGCAGACCCAGAATGTGATGACTCTGCAGAATTTTAAGTTTACAAAGACAAAATCTAGCATAGAAGGTTCTTAGTGTACAAAGCACGTCAATGTCAGAGAGTAATTTCTGAAATAAACAATCATAACTATTAATCATAATTTATACCAGCTCCTTAGAAGTAGTCCATCCCCAAATCCAAACCCAAATGTGAAGTGATATAATAAATCAAACCACAACTATAATCATACTAAAGACTGTCAACAGAAGATTGTCCTCATTGTCTCAAAAATATGTCTCAAAGGAAATTGAAGATTAGTCTGCTGGTTTGAACTCGTATCTGTCATTTCCTAATCTCCAGGCTGTCTTACACTAAAGCCTAACCTGTCTTAATTAGCTGAATAATTAATTACCGTCTAGCACCAGCCAGAGGAATAAGAAGTATCGTTCTAATTTGGGGTAAGGGCACCAGAGGCTGAGCTCCTGATCTGCTCTATCACTTCAAATGTTATGTCATGATGTTATAATGCCAAAATGAACAATGGGTGGATAGGAATCCATGATTACCTCTCTAGATTTTGAAAGAGCTGCTCTAAATCTGTGGTTATGAATCACTAATCACCACCAATTTTACAAAATCACCACGTATGTAGTTGAGTTTTGGGATTTCAGGAAGTGTTTGGTTCTTGGAACAATTCAGTGTGGTCTCTGGGATCTACAGAGATTTTCTTTTCCTTTGAAGCACCAGCTGACATATTCTCCAGCGGTTTAGCCTGACTTTCTCTTCACAAGACCAAACAAGACTCCTTTTTTCACTCTCTTGAAATTATTTAGAGATGACCATTACAGAGGACTGAATCCTTAAGCAGTACAATCCAGGTTACCATGGGTGTCTTTGTAGGACACCACAAAACACTTTATATGCAGCCACTTGTTGCTTCTTCTGTTGCAATCAGTTTAATGTTTGTATTTTGAAGTGGGAAAATAAAAACAAAGGTTGAATTTTGAAAGTTATAAGTATGCTTAAGTGTTCCTGAGATCTAAGTCTGAGGAGAGAAGAAATAGAAATATTCAGCAACAGAGGAAGCAAGAGGTGATTAGTAAAAATTCATGCACACAAAAAGCTTTTGGCGTGTGATAGTAAATGTATTGGTTAATAAATCAGATAACACATATATTGGTGAGAATAAACATATCAGTTGTGAAGGGAGGGCTGAAGAGTAAAGCTCAAAGGAATGTGTCCCTGGCTGCGGAAGATGACAGAACGGGTCATCGAAGTAACCTCTCTGTTTGGAAAAGGTTTTATGAGTCTGTGTGTGAATGGTTGTCTATATCCTACCGTAAGAGCCTATGGAAATGAAACAGCATTCATATACTATTACACAGTTTAGGAAACTTTTTTTATTAGTAGTTTGAAGACTTTATTTTTTGGACTGAAGCCATACTTCATGGTTTCAAGTTAAGACTGCCAGGAAATTAGCAAAGCTCCCAAATAATTTTTTATAAAGAAGGATCTTATAATGCTTCATTGGGATTCCTCAAGTTAGTATTTCTTTCATAAAACTCTTTACTTACTCCCCACTGCTTTGCCCCTTTCTCACCCACAAATTCCAATCAAATTTAGTTAAGGTCTGGCATGGTCCAAACCATTGCTTCCCTTTTCAAAGCGAACCACTGGTAACATGGAAATAAAATCGGACAGGGTGATCAAGGGTTCTTGGCCCGAAAGTGACAGGATGTTACAAGGGGAATGTTTTAACATTCAGATGCCCATTGTGGAGGAGATGGGGAGAGGACAACTGGGGGTGACTGATTATGCCAGATTCAAAACACTCGTCCTCCAGCCAGCGATGCCTGTCTAGCAGCAGCTGGGAGACTGTCGCTAGCAGTCCTTTCTTCACCCAGTATTGTTCACAGCTCCAGTAGACTCAGGTGATCATCTTGAGAGTGCCAGGCTATGTCCTTAAGAGGAGGCCTAGCATTCTACCATGCGTCCCCTCACCTCTGGAGGGGAAAGGGCCTGAGATGAATCCTTCACCCACAGCTCCATGACACCATTAGTCCTAAAATTCAAATCAGTTCTTTTCCTGGAGCAAATACAGCAGCTTGTGATTCAGACTTTGCAGACTGAGCTGAAAAATACGGCATTTGCTAGTTCTGGAAGGCTGATCCTCCAGCGTAATGTTCTTTAATGTATTTTGGTGTGCATCTGTAGTATTTATATTGCATTTTGCACTGCTGTCACTCAAACACTGCTATGAATGTTCAATCTAAGTTGGGTTCCAAAACAAAAGTGTCATATGACCCTGTTAACCTCGCTTCTGCTCAGAATTAATATTAGTGTGATGACTTGAATTATCTCCCTAGATAATCACAATATGGCAAACAATTCTGAGTGTCATGTTTACTTGACTCATAGGAAATGGAACTAAAAAATTGCCTGGAGCACTGTGAATGCAAATATGATACCTCTTTGGCAGTGGTCACTTTATGTTACATTTTGACAATTTTATTAAGGGTATATCAAACATTTTCACAGAATTCCACATTCTTTGCTGAATTCTGCTATTTAAAACAGGCATTTTACATAGGACTGCTGACAGACCTTTTTCTGGATTGAAGATAGAAGAGAAAACTACTAGTATAAACAAACTTCACTCATTAGACAGGAAAGTAATCACAAAATTAATTATGACTTCACAACTGTGTGAACCCTTTTAAATAAAAACAAATATAATTTCTAATAAGAATTCCACTATACCTTCAAACCCCTTTAATTTTGAAGTTATATTGATTTAAATAGAGTTATAAAGATTAAAATAATATTTTGAAAATTGACAGGTATAATTTAATATGGATAGGTATAATTTAATAAGTCATGTTAAATAAGTTAAATTCAGTTGGAAGATTTCATGATAGATTTAAATTATTTTAGAATGAAAATATTTGTGTGTCATTCTGATACTTTTGTTAGCTCTGGTTCAAATTTTACCTTAGCATTTAAGAAATTCATTTTTTCTGTCATGTATTTACACAATGCTGAGCATTTTCTCTGAGCATAGTTAGCTAATCTTCCTGTCAAACACCATAATACAGTTGCCTAGGCTTTTATGAATAATTAAATTGTAAACTTTTAATATATTTGAATAATAAAAGTACTATTTGTTTTGTGATGATCACTGATATTGCTCTGAATTCCTGCTAGGTTTACTAGAAAATAGTACAGTACTACCAGTATTAGTCTGCAGTTATTAAAATCTTTGTGCAATTAGTAAGCCCTGCATTCGTATTTCTAAATTTGTCATCCAAGTATGTAGTAAGAATATGTATCTTTTGACTATATGACTATTAGAAGAGTATAGGCATTTTCCACAAAGCATGTCACAGTTGAGGCTATAACCATAAACAGGTAAGGCTGTGAGTAATATGAAGGCAGCAATCAGACTACCCGGAACCAGCCAGATTACCTACCAATTTTATGCGCATATCCCACTGCACAGATTTGTCTAATTTGTTCTTAAAATTTTTCAGTAGAAAATTTTTCCACTGAAAGGGGTGAAACTGTTTCACCTCTTTAAGAGCTGGTTATTTAAGACCTAAGTTCAGTCTCTTTTGTCAGTTAAATCTATACCTTCCTTTCTCCACAGAGAAAAATTGTGAATTCCACCTTTTGATACCTTTTTTGTAATGGGATATCAACACAATACTCTACATCTTGGACTTCTCTTTTAGTTGTTAATCTAAAATTAAAACAAATTATAAAGAACATCCACAGACCTTTTCTCAAATTACGTACTTCCTAAACCTCCACCATTTTTAGTTCTCCCTTCTGGACTCTCTCCAGCTTGTTTACCTCTTTTATATACCACAATGCTCTGAACAGAAAGAGAGCTCAAGCTGAGACCTCAAAGCATCAAGCACAGCAAAGAATTTACTTCTAGTGTCCTATATACAAATCATTAGTGTACCACAGAAAGGCAAAGGTGTATAACCTCACCAATACAAGTTCAGTGTCCTGTTCCCTCAAGATGCTTTTCTGAAGCACTGTAAAATATTCAGCAACTTCAGAGTATGGATTTTCAGTTTAGCTACAGAAGTTTATCTTGGGGATTTCAAACTCTTTCTGATCTCTACTAGTGTAACCCTTCAGCTTTATTTCTTATCTTGAGGATTGTAGAATGATTGAGTTTGGAAGAACCCTCTGGAAGACATCTACTCAGGTCTTCTGCTCAAAGCACAGCTACTTCTAATGTGGGAGCAGGTTGCTTGGCACTTTTAGTGGTCAAAGTCTCCAAGGCTTCCACAGTCTTTCTTTGGACAAAGAAGGTTTTATCTTTGTAATTTTCATTTTTCCTTTGTCACTGCCTGTTGTCATTTCCCTTGCTGCAGCTTGTGACCATTATAGCTTGTCCTTTGGCTGAGCAACCCAGGGAAGAGTGTGGCTCCATTCTCTCTCTAAGTCTTGGCCCTCACCTCAATTTTAGAAAGAGAAA
>NW_010388905.1:0-8477 GCF_000710305.1 Buceros rhinoceros silvestris | reverse complement strand
TGATTACCTTCCTCTTAATCTTCTCCTTTCTCGCTAAAACCAAGTCCAGTTCTCTCAGTCTCCCCCCATAGGCCATGATCTCCCAACCATTATAGCATCAGGGTCCTCTACTAGACTCTTTCCAGTTTATCTTTCTCTTGCACTGGAAAGCCCTGAACTGTTCACAGCACCCCAAATGTGACATTGCCGCTATTGAATTGAGAAGCATAACTCCTACCACAAAGACTGCACCCCAGCTTCCTGGCCACCTGTGTAGCGTATGCTCTGGTGGAGCTACTCAGGCAGCAAGGGAAGGAGCTGCTTGAGGAGGTTAGGAGGCTGCTCTGTATTTGGAAGAGTGAAAAAAAAAAACAGAATATTATTCATGAGTTTGGAGGAAGAAATTCTAGGCCCTGTAGCACGAACTTCCACAGGCTATGAGACAAAGAGCTTCAACAGTGAACATGCAGCAGCTTTGATGAGATTTCACGGTCTCAGGTGACCCTGGGGAACAGGATATCACTTCACTCACCTTCCTTGCCTATATCAGTCAGCAACAGATATGAAGCCTTGGCAGCAATCAAAATCAATAAGCAAGATTCACAGGGAGAAACCATATCAGCAGCACATACTAAAATCTGCAAAATGAGGTGGTGGTGAGCGCTAGTAGTGTTTGCCTCTGCTGAGACACTAAGACATCCAAGTCTTGGTCTGATATGCAGTCAAGGGATGCTTGCTACTGGCCAGGGATGTCATGGAGACACTGCCATAACTAGCAAAAATCACAAACTGCTGTCCTCTTCTTCTTTTTCGTATAGGCAACAGTATAGTAAAACATCAAGCAGGAGTTCAAACCCTTGAGGCAGCCCAAGTGAAAAGAACAGGTGCTCTAGTGATCTCTTTCAGGGACAGGGGTGCAGGCAGAAGGCAGTGCATTATGCTTCACGTCTGATGTTGCCAGGACTTTGGTTTCTATGATCATGGGACATTCATCAATGAATAAAGCCTCTTGGGGACAGATGGGACCCACCTATCTAGAAAAGGAAGGAGAATCTTTGCTGACTTAATGAATTGTGCTTTCAAATAATGAATGTGGGGTGGTGGGATCCAATGCTGTGACACCTGTATATCCATAAACAAATATCATACCCATCTACAAGAAGGGCTTAAAAGAAGACACAGGAAATTACGGGCCCATTAGTCTTTCTTCAGTCCCTGGGAAAGTAATGGAACAGGTCCTTCTATAAACTATTACTCACAAATTGAAACAGGTGATTGGGGAAAGCCAGCCCAGATTTACCAAGGGCAAATCATACCAAATTGACCTGATCACCTTCTACAACAAAATAACAGCTTCTGTCAATATGGGAAGAGCAGTGGATGCTGTTTATCTGGACTTCGCAAGGTGTTTGACACCATTTCCCTCAGCCTTCTCCTAACAAGATACAGATTAAATGGGTCATCTGCAAGATGGGCATGAAATTGGTTAACAGGCTCCACTCAAAGGGTGGTGATCAATGTTTTTTCCTTAGGCTGGCAGCCTGTCACAAGTGGGGTCCCCCAGAGCTTGATACTGGGCCCCATGCTGTTCAACATTTTCATAAATAATCTGTTTGTTGATGTTGTGATTGAAAGCACCCTCACCAAGTTTGCTCGTGACAGCAAACTGGGTAGTGTACATACATCTGAAGGGAAAGCCGTCTTACAGAGAGACCTGGAGGAGCTATAAGAGTGGTCTAGCAAGAGCCATATGAAGTTTAACAAGACAAGTGCAAGGTCTTCCACGTGTAACAGAATAACTGAAGAGCCCAGAACAGGCTATGATCTACGTGGCTGAGGAGCTGAAAATGATGTGTGGGTCCTGGTGGACAAGTTGAATGTGAGTCAGCAGTGAACTGCTAAAGCAATCAAGGCAAGTGAGATGTTGGGCTGCATCTGCAGGGCTAATACTAGCAGAGTGGTGATCATCTCCTTCTATTCAGCTCTTGTCAGACTGAGTTTGGAGTACTGTGTCCCAGTTCTGGTCCTCACAATATGGATAGCAGGTTATCAAAGGAGAGAGGTTTTGTCTTGATATATGAAAGAAACCATATATATGATATATATGTATGATGATATATGAAAGAAAGTTTTTTACACTGAGAATATTCAATGGAACAACCTCCTCTAGGACATCAAAGAGCACCTACTGCTGGAATTTTTCAAGATGCAATTGAAAATGTCACTAGATAATCTCGTCTAGGTTTCCTTCTTCATGAAAAGTTGTACCAGATGATCATTTGAGATCTTTTTCAACCTAGCCTATTCTGCAAATCTATGATTCCTACAACCCACTGATTGTATTCTTGATAATATATATGGTTAGTCTTTAAAATCTCAAGGATGTCTGATGATTCATATTCATCGTACTGTTTCACGAAGTGCTTTTCTGGAGACTAGCATGTCGTGTTTCACATTAAAGATAAATATTCCAAAATAAACGTTCCTCAGTTGCTCACCGATGGCAAGAATAAAATCAAGAAAATAGAATTAAATAGTTGACAAGTGTGTTTGACCAGGTTTCAAGGGTTTAAATAGAAATCGTGTGGACAGTGAGAGCTATAAGTACTCAAGAGATCACAGAGTAAGAATTTGATCAGTTCTTTTCACCAACAACCTCAAATAGGAGCTAAAGTCACTAAAGAAGGGATTTCACTTGCTCTCCAATATACAAATATGTTTAGAGCCATGGTGAAAATTGTTGTCTGGATAAAATTATCATTGCTTCATAATGAAGTGATGGTACTTCGGGCTAGCAGTGGAGACACCACAGGCTTTTCAATCCAGTGTGCAATCCCCAACTTCTATGTCTTGGTACTGAAATATTTGCTATTTTTACCTGTGGGTGGATCAAAGACTCCAACCCTCTTTCAGTCAGAGCATTTTTTTTGTACAATATCATATTTAGCATAGTGACAACAAACTTAATACTTGATTCATAGAGGTTGGATATGTCTATCATTTCAGCACTGGAGGGAAAAAGAAAGAAAAAGAAAAATGAAAAGCAAATGTTGAAGAACAAAGAAACAATGTTGAGCTCTGTGAAATTATGCTGATTAACAGCACGGGAACACCGATTCATCTGGCAACCTTAAGCACTGTATCTGGCAACTTAAGATGTGTAACATTGCCACTCTCAACAAACCACGGTAATATTCCTTACTACTTCTGAACAAGACACCTACAAGGCCAGAGTCAAGCTGTATGGATCTAGCTGCAAAGTCAGCTGGCAATCTGAGGTCAGCAGAAAGAGCTTTCTGACCTCTGCAGAAGTGGGAACTGTCATTATCAAACCAGAAAGACAGTCAAATCTTAATGTTAATGAAGAGCTTTTATTTGACTCTTTTAAAAATTGAAATTTCTTAGTAATTTTTAGTTCAGTGTCTGTTTTGCTTCCAGTATTTCATAATTACATAAGAATAAATAACTTTAAAGAAATTTACCCATGTGAAGCAAGCTTCAAAGCTAGTACTAGATAGTGGTCAAATCAACTACCAATGAAAAATGGAGCCCCCAACCCCAAGCCTTTTCCTTCTGCTTTACCATAAATAATCTTCATCAAAGGTCAAGGACGTAAACTCTATGCTGACTAACAGAACATACACTAACACAGCTTACTCCAGTAGTACAAGTAGTTTTAAAAGCAATAGTCATTCAGAGAATATAGAATCATAAAATCATTTAGGTTGAGAAGAACTTTAAGATTGTCAGGTCCAACCGTTAACCCGACACTGCCAAGTCACCACTAAATCATGTCCCTCAGCACCATGTCTACACATCTTTTTAATACACTAGGGATGGTGACTTAACCACTTCCCTAGGCAGCCATTCCAATACTTTACACCCTTTCAGTGAAGAATTTTTTTCTACTATGCAATCTAAACCTTCCCTGATGCAACTTGAGGCCATTTACTCCTGTCCTATCACTTGTTATTTGGGAAGAGACTAGCTCACCTCACTACAACCTCCTTTCCGGTAGTTGTAGAAAGTGATAAGGTCTTCCCTGAGCCTTCTTTTCTCCAGGCTAAACAACCCCTTTCCCTATGTCAATCCTTTCATTGTACATTTTGAGTTACTTAGACAATTTGCTTGCTATATGAAGGAGCAGTAGAAATTATTTGTAACTGTGACACACTCTAAAATCTGTAACACACCTTCAAAATCTGTAGTTTCATGCTTCCTCTGTTCTAAGAGCAATTTATGGTAATTGTGGAGTAGAAACTCTAATTCACTTGTTAAAAAAAGAGTAAATTAAGCAGCAAAAATAATGTTAAGATCCTAAAATTATTGTATGGATTATTAATTATGACTCACTTTGTCACTTCCTATGAGCTGATGGTTTCCAGAATGATTGCCTATAGCTTTTAGACAACAAAATGCATTTGTCTTCTGAATTTTGAACATTCTCATTCATTAGTCATTCTGAACAGATGCCGAAGATGTAATACTATATCTGAAATTTTAGTCTATACAGTTCTTATTATTTTGCTTTTTTTTTCTTGAAATGATACCACTATAATGCTTATTCAGATTGTTAAATCTTAGCAAATCTTATCACTATTAAAAAAGGGGGGGGAAGACTTTTTGAAAAAAAGACATTTACTATAGCCCTAAGGCATATTTAGCCAAAGTACAACCAGTATAACCAAAGAATGAATATATTTAATAAAATATTTTTAAAGGAATAGGATTTTTCCCTTTATAACTATTCCTTTCCAGTCATTGTATGAGAGAATATAGGAAGACAAATGACATCAAAAAAAGACAGTCATAACCAAAAAGCGTTAATAAATACAGTCTTATTATTTCATAATATGGTAAATTAAGACCAAATGTAATCCTAAGCAAACTAATGTCTACTTTTCATTTATACATAAGCTTATCCAAGAGACATTCTGAATCTTCAAGAAAAAAATTCCAAACTTACTATATTTATTACGTGCATTCAATTAGTGTCTTCAGAGAATTACAGACAATGAAGCGACCAGTACCCCTTCAGGGAAGCAAAACAGAAATGACTGCACCTTATCTACCACAGCTTAGTAAGTATTTGTTACAATAGCACTCAAGCTAAAAAACAGTAAGGTCTCTCTACTCATTTATTGAATATAAGCTTGTTGCCTAGTTATTGGTGAGGACCTTATTTTAACTATTAAAGGAAGCTTGGTAGAGGGACAAGAGTCCCTTCACCTCCAATCCAGGAAATGCCCTGTCTACCATACCCTTTCAGAAGCCCCTTGCAACTTAGAGAGGATTACTGCTCATGAATAAGTGCTTGGAAAAGATGAAACTTAATATCTAACCAGTGAAAAGAAAACACTTCGTGCTGAATGACTATTGCTGTAAGGAAGTTGATCTATGAGAAGCACTTTTCCTCTTACAAGTCTCATTTTAGGCTGGAAACAAAATGATTCTTCTCTCCAGCTGCTGTTTGTAGAACACAGTCCTCTGCCAATGTGGGACAAAACCCAGCAGCTTTCTTCAGTGTGTTCTGAGTGCCATAATGCTGCCAAATAACTGTTGTTTTCTTAAATTTGCTTTAAATTCTGGATCACTTTAATTAGCATTCAAGCTTGAAGCAACTTAAAAGACAATAATGACTAGGAAAAACCAGCCGGACACTATTGGATATGGTGAACCACAGACACGACCCTTCAAACCTTTCAAAAACAAAAGAAAAAGCTGCTCCTGTATCTTTTCTATTATATTCATTAATGTGTTTGCTGACTCCTTTGCTACCATTACCGTCTAGCACGCATCATTCCTCCAGTTGTCTACCTGAATAACCATGGCTATATCCAAGTGATTGCTGAAGCCTAGTCTTTTCAATCCTACCTTTCCCTGCCCTAAGGTTATTGGTTCCCCATGTCCATCCCATGGTCTTATAAAAGATGCGACCTTGGCTGTAGCCTTTGCCCCTCTTGTAAGTTATTACTTCATCCCAACTACAGCCCTTTAGATGCAATCTTCCTGCAAAATCATACTTGTGAGGACTCCAAAATGATGAACAGAAGTGTTTGAATGCTTCCTTCTCATAAAAGGCAAGAAGATTCTTATAATCTGTGTCTGTATAGATCAGTGTGTAGGATTTTCCCTCCGAAATGTTCCTTTGGTACTGATCTACCCTGTCACTAGTGGTGGAGCCTTAAATAAGTCTAACATAATTTCACATGCAAATCCCTCCAACTCTGCACAAGCTGTAAACCAATTGTCAGCAGAGAGCAAAACTGGTGCAAATTTTGAGTGTGCCAAGTTTGCACTTGCACAAGTAATTTTAGCTACTAGCCCACCCTCTGGTATCCATTAAATGGGTAAATCCATTTACCTGTCATACGTGAAAAAAAAGAATAAGCACCTCCATTATTCCGCTTTCTAGTTACCTTAGGGCAGCATGTGAGTTAATTTTCAGATATTACACTTTAAGGTGAAAGTCAGAACCAGAAACAATGATATCCATTTACTTACAGTGACAAAAATATGTCAAAGAATGTGGCAATAATGAAAGCATTAAAATGTCCCTGTTCGAACTTGGATAACAGCAGAGAGAAGACCTGCTCTAAATAGAAGTAGTGGTTTAAATCTTCTCTTTTTCAGAATTTTTGAATAAAAAGCAATTTGGGGCCTAAGACAAATTTTAGTGATTAACTAGTCCTCAGTTTGCAAACTTCTTCCAGGAATAACAGTTAAGTGCTACAGGGATCAATATTATCGATCCTTTTACAATACTGAAACCTTGAAATGAAGACCTTAGAAAATAATCTTCTTCTTGTCCAGCAAGAGTAAGTCCTGATTTCTCTATGTTTTATTATAATTTGAATCAAGGAAGACATGATGATAT
The DNA here is from genome assembly GCF_000710305.1 of Buceros rhinoceros silvestris. Taxonomy (NCBI): domain Eukaryota; kingdom Metazoa; phylum Chordata; class Aves; order Bucerotiformes; family Bucerotidae; genus Buceros; species Buceros rhinoceros. Next base: position 1,621 of record NW_010388905.1, on the reverse strand, counting down.
GACAGAAAACTGCATTCTTGGTGAGAAGCACTATATGAAGCTCATTGTAATGTTTATTTAACGTTAGGTGTTTTGTTTTGTTTCGTTTTGGTTTGGTTTGGTTTGTTTGAATATCCTCCAAGAAATATTCCTGGTTGTTTTCTTCATTGTAGCTGACAGTCTTATGGTTTGTAATACAACATTTTCCTATACTTTTCTTGAATTCCATTTCCTTGTTGGTTTATTACCATGCATTACTATTTATTTCATATCTAGTGGTCCTTTACTCTAGAATTTACTAATGTATTTGAATTTGCAGTGAACTCCATTTGCACTCTATTAGGCAGGTACATAAATGACTCCAGTCATTCTGAATCTGATTACATTTTAGATTGTCCTTTATTATTTAACGAGACTTCCAGTTCAGTATCATCAAAAACCTTGCCTGTGACATCAGCTGCTGGAGCTTTGCTCTGTTCTGCCTTTTCTGAGCAAATTGCCCAGACTAAATGTCTTGTCAGGTTCAAGAATCTGCTGTCTTCTCAGAAACACACTCCAGAAAAACAAAGAAACAAGAAAGGAAGTAGAATCCAACCCCCAAAAAAGTAGAACTGGAGAGGAGAAAAGTTTGCCTGATCAGTTTTGGTTGGTAGAAATGTCACACATTGCAAAACCTCACAGACCGTTACAAAGGGTAATGTGTTCTGGAAACAAGCAAACTGAATTCTGTTAAAATGAGACCAGGTCAGGTATTTTTAAAAAACACTGCATATGTACTATGGTTTAAGCAGATGTGGTGGAAGACCTAGGATTAGGTGGCAAAGGACTGTTCACCATTACAGAGATTTGATGTCTCTTTCTCATTCCCCTTGTGGCAATTCTTCTTATACTCAGAGCTACTTCTTCAGCTAAAATTTTAAGTGGCAATTGTGAGAGAGGAGAGGGAGAGAGACGAGGGAGAAGAAAACATTTGTAGAACTAAATGCTTCAGTCCTGAGGCAACAGTTGAATTTATGTGAAATTCAAATTCTAGCTAAGTATCAAACATTTATGCAAATTAGAACATTATTACATTTCAAGTTAAAACTGTTCCTGTGTTACTCAGATAATTCACAGTTTTGCAGTTCCCCCTAAGCATGGCTGCAAACAAAACTTAACAAGGTTTGGCTAGCTGGCAGGGTGGAATGTTCAAAAACAGCAACAATAGCAAAAACAAAGGTAAGAGACTTATACTACCACTTTGCTGGCCATCATCCCTGCAGACCAACATTAGAATGTTATACATTAGCAAATACAATTGGGGGACTTAATGCAGTAGGATGAATTAACTGTTTACTGAATATCAGAATTGCTATTTTTCTGTGGTCTATTTTTCTCCCACAGTGATTGACAAACTCTTTCCTGACTAGATCCTCAAACTTCCTCCCCCAGTAAGCCTGAGCTACTGAAAAGAACTAGAAGTCATCAGAACGGGTATGAGAGAGAAAGCCCTTCTTTTCTCTGCCAAAGGCAGCACAAGCCCACCTGAATAAACAGTGGGTGTATTCATTGGACTGCGGCAACTTTTTCTGAGAAACTTTGTTCTCATGAGACTCCAGAGATAAATACACTTTTTGACATTTTTTGTGAAATTTCAGTAGAG
>NW_010388904.1:38033-61636 GCF_000710305.1 Buceros rhinoceros silvestris | reverse complement strand
TTTATATATTATATAATATAATTATTATTACGTATTCATAAATATTCTATTAATGAGAAAAATTCTCTGCAGAAATATTACACTTTGATGAAAAAGACTAGAACATACATACTGCTTACATAAACTTTGACATCAACAGAAAAATATTCTGTCAACACAAGACTGCTTAAATCTATTTGTATATGGTACTAATGTCTGCTTCTGTATTCTGCTAAGTCTTTACTACTACTTTTTAAAATTTCATTAAGAATATCATATTTACTTAGCATTCAGATTAAGAGTCCAGAAATTAGAAGTCTATCACTGAAGTCTATGTTATCTAAGCTGTGTTGTCTTAAAAATTTTTGATTTTTTTTTAAAGATGTAAAATTCTTAGCATGCAGGACCATACTCAGCTCATGTGTTAATGAGTGAGAATACACTGCAGTCAAACCTCCTCCTCTAGCTCCATTCCTCCTCAAGTACAAACACTGTCTGAAAGCCTTTCTATAACTTGCAGGTTATTAATATAAAGAAAAATACTGTACAGAACACTGGACATGGGATAATAAAATAAACTGCACTATTTTTTGACACGTCCTAGATTCCAGGCATAAAAGAATATGCATTGCTTGAGTGAGTCATTTGAAAAATTAAATAAAATTTCTTTAGTAAGCAGTCTTGGCCATACAAAGCTCAAGCTGGGGGCGAGGAGGGAAGCAGTGAGACAGTAAGATAGTACCAACAAAAAGAGTATCTCTTACCAGGTATTTCTAAAATCTATTCTTGAGACAGAATGCATCACATATGCAAAGTACAACTGACTCAGGGAGGCATAAGGTCTTTCTCAGCAGTAGATAATACTTTCTCCAGCATTCCTGGCATCTTTTATCTTTAAGTCTTCATTTCAATTTTTACCATGTAAACTATTACAACAAGATAAAAACTTTTTTTCTTCTCAGCCACAAGATCAGGGGTGAGGCCAGAACACACATCCTGCACTATTTTTTAACAACGCATATGAAAAATCACACACGTTAGATTGGCCAAGTCATCCTTGTCTTCCCAGACAATTCTTAAGTACTTGCAGGAACTAAATTACATCCTTCCTAGTATGGACGTCCAGCTACGTATGTAGCCAGGTCCCAAATCAACTCATAGTAGACTTCTGTTAAAACATAATCCCAGAAGTTACTAAGTTTCTGTTCAATGTTCTTTTGCTTGTCTTCGATAAGCCTGAAAGGAACTGCATGGATTTAAAGGACAGCTAAGAGGTAAGGGCAGGAAATTTTCATACATAAGAAGGAATCCTTATGTAACAGAGGGAAGTTTGCAAGCCTCCTTCTGGAAATCCAAGTTAAAGGAAACAAAGCCGGTAGTTCAGAATCACAAACGCAGGTTCAAAAAACCTTAGCTTTAGTTTTAAATCACACCTAAATATATGGACAGGTAAGCAAGCTTTTTTCTCTTCAACTCTACTTCTTTAAAGGCAGAAAAGTTGACTACAGAAGGAAAGGAAAACACAACAAAGAAACATTTTAGACATGAATCTCACATAAGGATTTGAATTTGTGCTGCTCAGAAGATGAAGACATGCAGCTCTGATGGCCTCACTGGTTACTGAAAGAAAACAATTCACGGTAATATTTTATAAATACAAAACGTGACTCACAGTAAGATATAAAGGAAGTAAGATCCAACATCTACTTTTAGACAAAAGAATTAGATATTGGTCTCAATTTGTGCAAGGATCACACACCGATTTGAGAAAAAATTTTGGACAAAATGAAATCCCAAGCAGTGTAGAATGGTTTTCAGAATACAGATGGATTTAACAGTGTTCATAAGTGCTTAAGTGGATCAGTGACTAAAGCTGGTAGCATATGAACAATAATAAAAAGGCAGTATGATATTATATTACAATTGCATGAAAGCCATGATTTGAAATAAAAATAAAACATTCTGAAATAAATTATCGTGATCATATTATATTGCTTAGAACTGTGTATGTTATCCTCAAAGAAGCGAAGCATCCAAATATGAAAGAGTCTATCCTAGCTTTGAAAGACTGATTTCTGTGTAGTCAAATGAAAACATCAATTACTTCAACTTATTTTTATCAAAATATCAGTAAGGACTGAGATAGCTTTTCATCCACCTCAAATTTTGATCTCGTAAGGACTGATTTGGAACAAGGAAAGAATAGGCAGCATCCTTAAAAAAACCCTCAATATATATTAACCTCTAGAGGATACAGAGATTATCTAGAAAATCCACAAGTAGCATGTGGAGAGAGTGAACCAATTGTTCATGCTCTCTTCCAAAAAAAAAAACCAAAAGCAAAAAACAAAAAACTACAGGCCATTGAATGAAGCATGTAAAAGTTAGATTCAACAATAAATAAAAGAATGTGGTTCTCCACCCAGTGAACTCCTGGACTGACACCTGAACGCATAAATCTTACTTATGTGAAAGAACAGAATAGGAAAGTACTTGGAATAAAGGTCTCCATTAAGGGTTACACTAAGTAGACAAACCCTATGAGGCTTAGAAGAAAACCTCAGATTGAAAGGAGTAGAAGACTGCCTAAGTGTTAAGGGCAAACTACCCCATATACTTGCTCCACTGAATTTTTCCTTGGAGCCTGTTATGGCCACTGTTTCAAGCAGCACACTGGGGCTGGATGGCCTTGGGTATGGACCAGTGTAACCATTCTTAGAACTGAGCAGCATGAAGCAGTAAAACAACAGAATTTATCAACTTTTCTTCTGAGGGTGGCTGAGGGAGCTGTAACTTTTCTTCTCTCACAACGTTTGAAAAAAAAAAAATCAATGCTAGAGGACCAGTTCTAAAGTTCTATAAACTTCTGGATGTAATGGTAACTGGAAACATGTAGTTCTGCTCTCTCACTACAGTATCTTCATCTTATAAATACATTTTTCATATGCATGACTTGGGGTTTGGGGGTTTTTTGTTCATGTATGAACTAATTCTAAAGTAGAATGACTAAAAAGATTAGTAACTTAATTTCAGAATTTTCTCATTTAAAAAACCAGGATTATCAGCCATTATATAGGGAGAGCAAAAGATTTAAGTTTCTATTTAAAGGTTTAACAACTGCAGCAATCTTCTAAATATTCATCAGTACATTGATATCCTGCATTTTCTTTAAGGAAATGACTTCTTTTTCCTTTCTTGACAAAAATGGCCACTACAATTTGAAGTTTGTAAAATACATATTAGGGTTTTTATACACACGGAAATTATTTGAAAGACAAAAAACAGAAAAAAAGGCAAGAGAAAACATGCCTTTTGACTTCTGAATGCCTTTTTAAAATGGATGTTTATTTAATACCAGTTTTATTACCCCCACAGCAGCAAATGTGTTTGATACTGAATAAATAAAAAACCCACACAGAAAGGAGAACACTAAGGAACTCACATCTTGACTGAGAGGTAGTTACACTAAAATTCTGATGGATGTCAAGTGCATTGTAGATAAGACAACTAAGTTCATTTACAACATACTCATAGGCTTATGCTGCACATGTTTATTTGATCTTGACTGCTGCCTCTGTGAAGACAGGGTAGTGAAGACATCTTAAACAATTCAGTCCACAAATACTTATTTCTGAAGAGTAGCAGCTGGGAAAAGCCAACTCTTGGTAGTGATTACTAAACTCACTGAGAAAAATCACACAACATTTTTTTTTTTGTTCTTTGCCTATACCCTCATCATCAGAAATGGGCCACAGTTCTGTTCATGCTGAAGGTTGTGTGATCTCAAGACAACCTCGAGGAGGTGACCTTGTAATAAGTACATTAAAGCCATTGAAAGACTATTTTGAGATCCACATTAAGAAGGGATGAGTGTTTTTCTCACTTGTCATTGACAGAAATGGAAATATTGATGATGACTTCAAAGTTCAATTCCTCCTGTTGCAGGCAATCATGCCATGTAGTCCTTTTGTAACTGTTCCTGTCACCTGAACCATCTTACAATCATTTGCCTTTTCAAATAGTCTCATCATATTGGGAGATCAAAGTCAGTCAGAATAGCAAGTAACAGACACTACATATTTTTAAGTGATGAGTTTCCACACCTGTCAAGGTTTAACCCTATCCTTGCAAACCCAGGCCATCACAGCAAGAATTTAGCTTTAGTCCTTAAATACAAGCTCTCTGCTTTATACTACAAAAATTAAACTAAACATCAAGTTCATCCTCTGGAATATGTTATTTCTCCTATATACTGACGATGCATTCCAAGTTTGTGTCATCAACAATCATCATCATTTCACTTCTACTTCTATGCTATCATTAAGGAGACCATTAAACAAAATTGATCCCAACACCAGCTTTTTAAGAACTGGTCTTCTATCCTCTTTCTGATCCAGTATTTTCTCTTTTATTTTTCTTCAGACAGTCTCTTGCCCTCCTTTAATTTATCTAAGTCCCTGCTAGTTTAAGTAATGCTGGGGCACTCTACAAAGTTCTCCACTAAAGTCCAGTACATATTTTGACCTGAGGAACAGCAGCTATCTTGCCAAGAAAGCATCTCATGCTTATTCCTAACATCCTCTTACATTTAGATGCATTACTTTCATCCAGATAGACTGTGACATCTTCCCCAGAAGATCTTCCATCTTGCCTGGAATGCCACTGCTAGATATTTTCTTGTTCTGAATTAGAATCACCTATATGTTAAATGCTACTAAAGAATCCAGAAGGGACAATAATCTAAAAGGAATCTAATTAATCATTTAGATAAAAATGATCAGAATCACACCTCTACTCCTCTCCTTTGTGAAAACATAAAATACAGGTATTTTTCTGTTTGCCTTAACATCTTAATTTCATTTTGTTGCACTCATCTGCCATTCCAAAAATGCTGCATTTACCGAAGGAAAAGTTCTAGTGATTTGGTGACATCTGACCTAAAGTCTGTATACAAAAATATTAACTGTCATCTTTTCAGTAGAATCTACCCAGACTGTGGATTGGTTGGGCTTCTTCTGGGTTCACCTAATGATTATAAATGGAAAAAATAGCCAATTAATTGGAAAAGGTGATCATGCAGTGAGTATAAGATCAGTCACACATTCCCCTCTCATATTCTAAACACTATGGCAGCAAAGGATGCAGTAGAATGGTAACTTTATTTGGCTTTTCTTGTTCTTTTAACAGAAAGCCATCTCAGTAATGAAATATCTTATTTTTCCTCATTGTTCCCCACATCTGTCAGTACTACATAATTTTTTATAAATATAAAATTGCTACAGAGTAGTATGCTTTTCAGCCTTCTATGTATTGTAACAGTGAAGGAGGTAATCATCTAAGATTTCAGAAATACACAGCAGTTGATTCTAGGCCTGAAAAAGCCTATGATACAGGACTTTAGACTGTCATCATTTTGATTACTAGAAAATCTACAGTAGGCATTTTAAAGGGGTGCTCAGGCTTTCCTCGGAGTCTTGTTCAGCTGGATTCTGGTTAACTGAGGAACCCTCAGACATGTTGGAGACAAATTTGTTGCAGACAAGAACTCAACAGAAACGCAACAATACCAGTCATCTCAGAAGAGAATCACATGGATTAAAATTTAAATGCCTGGAGATACATTTTCTGAAAGTCAAGTTTCCATTGTCTTTCATTATTCAACTTCACTTTAGCAGTCACCGACTCAGTGATGAAGGAAATATTGTCTAAGAGTAACTCAAAATTGCTGGAGCATAAGACTGATAATGGTAAACAGTTATTTCCAGGTAAAATTTTAATCACAAATAATTCTAATTCACAGCGCACTCACATGAGATACTCGATTATTTTAGACAGAAATATAGGTAATCATTCTGTAAATTCTAAACAACACTCCTAACATCTTCAAACTAAGGTTTTCAACAAACATTTCAGAAAGATGTCAATCAAATGTTGATAAATCTACTGTCATTGTCTTAGCTTCATTAGATGAAGGAGGTTTTCTTATGCAGAATTTCACTTTTGGTTTTTCTTCTTTCTTTTCATCAAATAAAAACATATAACGGATATTGCAGGTTAAATCTCCCTAGTTCCTATACCACTTAGTTTGTCTTCTGGAGTCTTTATATTGCCATCAATATTTCACACAGTACAGGCCTATTTTAAAAGTAACAGAATAAAAAGATATTTTAAGTAAGGAACACAAATTCTAATATTGAAAGGATCAGCAAGCTGAATATTGCTTTGAGGAAAGAGATGCTGATTTCCAAAAATCATGTGGATATTACAGTTTGGTGAAGAGTCTAAAAAAAACTAGTCTGCAAAAAACTATGCAGATCCAAATTCTAGCAGTGGAAGGAAAAGGGAAATCATAGTTACATTCACAAATACTTGTGTGATGGAGTGAGGAGGTTAGTTTTGAGGAAAGAAATAGTAAAAAGAAGACTTAATACTGAAATTTTTAGTAACTAAATCCAAAGCAAAATAAAAAGAAAAAAGAATTTGGCATTCACTGCAAGATTCCCACACATACTTACAGAAAGACTGGTAATACACTAGACAGCATCCCAAAGGAAATTGTATTTCAGATATATTAGGATCAAATTTGAGACTGTTACAAGAAAGCAGTTGGGACAGTGAAAAGAAAAACTAACATTAAAAGAACTTTAACAACAGAGGACAGAGCTGCCCGAAGACAGAAAGGAGGAGAAAGGGAAACTCTAAGGAGGTTTGCAGCCCCATCTCTTCAAAGAGACATGAAGAGCTATAGCATGGAAGTAGCAGCACCCTCAAAAGTCGTTTTTCTGACAAGTTCAAAGAAAGCATCCCAAAAAGTCTGTGTTATGCAGGCATTAGAAAAGAAATACAGACTAATGCAGGAGTGATGCAAATCCAGTGGATACCACACCACAGACAAGCTCCTAGAGGCTAACCTTCAAACTCAGAACATCAATTTCATGAAAACATCACTTCTTTGAAGAAGCCTTGTAAGGTAACAAAACCAGATTGAAGTTCCAGGTGAAAGGGCTGAAATTTCCTCATATAGTGAAGGAAACCAGAGGGCTTTATTACAAACATAAAAGATTAACTATATTATACTACTCTGATACTATGCAAAATAATAACTCAAGACTTCATCTATTTGCAAACAGTCTGATGGTACAACAGGGAAGGGGTTGTGGATGCTTCTAGGCTCTTTAAGCAACTGCCAGTTGAAAAATCTGATCCTGCAGTGTTCAAGAAAAAAACTAACCCTGAACGAGTCAAACTGAAGAGTTAATTCAAAAAATGACAACAGATCAGTTGAATAATAATGTTCTTGACATAATCAGTTTCAATTCTTAAGGACAGACACTGACCTACATGACTATACAGAAACATTGAAAGTTTTCTATATGCAATCCATATATACATCCAATCGTTATACATAAATGAGGAATCTTCTTTATGTTTTTTGTTTTGGAAGTGGCACGATCAGACAGAAATCTGTGCCAATGACACCTTTTTATATAAGTTACTGTATAAGAAGGTTTTACCCATGAGCAAAATACCCATGAGAAATTTCTATTATGCATACATACAATATCCAATATTATACATACAACAAGGGTTGTAAATTACAGGGCTGCATGGTATTAACCAAAATGAGAGCTAAAATACTGTTACCAGAATTCAGTAATCTCTGGCTTTGCCAATCACCAGTTTTTCCCTTGTACAAATTTATCAAGTTAGCATTGCTTTATTTTAGATTATTCACTGTAAAACCAACAGGAAAGGGGAACTCTAGAAAGAGGAAAATAACCACTAACAACAGATACAAAATACGACCCTTGAACACTCATATTCAAGACAACTAATTCAAGACAACTAACATTCTAGAACAAAAAGAATTCATTTGCCCCACCCACATTAAAGGCAACAAGATATTTCTGAAGAAGCAGTGACAAGATGATCAAATTCTAGGCTAGTGAATGTCGTTATTTATACTATATTCAAATGTACTGTGATTTGTTAAAATAAAATTTCTTACCACAGCTTTGGCTGAACTTTCCTGCAAGTCCCACAATAATATGTTATTATCAGCCAGCGAAATAATCTTTTTACCGTCTCCCATTGGTTCCCACATAACACTGTAAAACAGAAACAGAAAACCAAAAGAAAAACAACCTAACATTACAACCACTCAGTATTTGCACTAGAAAGCCATTTTAACTCTGTGGATCTAATTTATTCCAAAACATTTTAAACCATTCCTTATGGTTTCCTTCAGGTGAAATCCCTCTCATAGTTTAAGTGCAAAATCTGACATTAACTAGCAATCTGGCAATTTTTACACAAACTAGATGAACATTATTGCAGTATCAGCTATTTAAAAGCTATGGGATATCAACCAGGCTTGCTTATGGAATCTTTGAGTCAGTGCTAATGTATGCATCCTTTTTCTTTTGAGGGCCCTCTGACATCCCATCCAAATCTGTCAGAAAAACAAATGCCATCAGGCTTCCCTAGATGATAGCCTAACTGTAAAGAGAACTTCTTGAAATCCATTCTGCATATTGGATCATGCTATCATACAGAACGGAAGTCATTGTAGCAGTCATCCCGCATACACACACAGGAAAAGATGTAAGTCTTGACAGGCCGAGAACACAACTTTAGTATCAATATCTACAAGGAGAAACTTCTTCCCATCTCTAGAACAAAACTTAAGTTATTCAAAGGCATTTGATAAGCTGTACTCATCCTCAGTGCATACATATATGAAGCACCACCTCTTGAGGTCTGTCAAAAGTCCATCATTAGAGAGAGGTTTTCTAGTCTGTTTAGCTTTTTGCATGAATCAGTTCATTATGTGGATTGAAGATGTAGAAGAAGGTTGCAGGCATAGATGCAGCCTTGGGCAAGTGAGCCCGACATTAGGCAGCCACTAGCTTCCCTCCTAACACTATGCATGCTCCTATTTTATCCCCAATCTTGCATTATTCCTTTCTAAGACAGTGGGTATGATCTGGCTGGCCCCAGATCTAAGCCGTGGAACTCCATCTAATCTTACAGTAAAAAACAAAAGGAAAAGAAAACAGGAAGTTGCAGGTAACAGAAAAAAGTGATCTGGTGTCATTTCACCACACCATAAGAAAAACACAACCTCAGTTCTTCTCAGCCGATACCTTCCTCTCAAAATCCTCTTGATTCTTCCGCGAAAATTTTCATTGCTTTTTACTCTGCACTTTTAGTTAAAACAAAACATTACACGTACAGGCAGAGAACTGCACCTGATTGCTGCTATAGAGAAGCCAGACTATGAAGAAAACACAGAACTATGCCAAAACAAACTAACACCAAGCAGATGAAAAAGCTACAACAATAACTGAACTGGTGTGTTGGCTGACTCTTTTTCCTGAACTTTTCCCCTAAGACAACAGAGCAGATCAAAGCAAGGACTAGCTTTTGAATCTATCTTCTGCAAGAACCATGACTTGCCTTATTATGTTGTCAATCCACAGAAATTAATTTTTTATAAAAGTTCATTTGTAATGAGCTCTCTTGTACTAGGACAGTATTACTTCACTTAGTGTATTAAAACACATTTAAAAACATGGTGGTAACTTCAGAAGCACATGAAACTAGAATGATTCTATGATTTGCTTTAAATTGGGCTGTAGTATTGCCAATCTTACTTTCAAAAGTGTTTCCTTTTAAAGTTATAGGGTACAACTTAAAAAATTTATAGGCAACTGAAAATGAGTGTTGATAATAAAAATGATGAAGCAGTTTCAATCAGAAGTTCAACCACCATTTTGCCATAATAATGAGAAGTAACCAACTGGCATGGATATTTCAGAATTTCATATAGTTCTGCTGCACAGGTATATCGATTACATCCTTCAAAGAGATGAAAACATTTTATAAAACACACATAACAGGATGAAAGAAATAATGTGTGAACACCTGCATGTGATCAGATAACCTTCCACAATCCAGTTTTCTAAAGTGAAATTAAAAGACATCAGGATCACGTCACAACTGAATAGGTAACTAAAATCTTCACACTGATTCTGATCACATTTAAAGTCCGTCATTTTTCTTACATACTGCTGAAAGTGTAAATGGCATTTGACGTTGACACATGTACATATATATTTGTACCTATAGACAATGGAATCTGGTTTGTCCAATCACCTCTTTAAGAGTTCTTCCAGCCAGAGACATGCCTGTCAATGTATTTGCACTTTTCCTACACTAATCACTGAATTTTGTTGTAAAAGCTAGACTGGAAGCACTTTCTTTGATGTTTTCAAAGGTGGGAAGAAATTTCACATCTGAGTGTCACTGAACTTCAAGGTAAAAAAAAATTTTATGGCTGAATACAGTGTGCTAATTAGAGCCAGTTAGAACCCAGCTGACATACCTTGAAATGAAAAGGTCTCTCCACATTCAGTCTGTCCTCATGAGATGCCCATTTTGCATCTATTTAATTTGTTTTTTATGATAGTTCATTGTTTTATGGGTGTGGTTATAATGATCATTCAGATTTTATAATCTAGGCAAAGATTACTCAAATCACTCTTTGTAACACATTCAGCTGTGTTCTGTAGTCACGACTGAATGTTAAACATTACATTCTATGAAGAATGGGAACAAACAACACAGATGAGTGAAAAAAAATTGGCTTTTGAAGCAAGATGCAAATTTTAGAAAAACTGAAGTTTTCATTTAGAACAATTTTCAGACACAGCAGAGGTGGCAATAATCTTTAAAAAGGAAACCAGATAAACAAGGCAATACCATTTTCCGGAGCAGTTGCTGATGCTTATGGTTTGCGGAAATTGTCAAATTCACAGCTGCCACTCAAAAACTGTGTCAACTTCATGGCTGCACTTTAGATAATCTCTGAACAGCAGATAAGCAACTATATTTGTTGCCTTTTACCCTATTTTGTTATCACCTGACTCTTGGTGCTTAAAATTAGCTTCTAGCTAGTAGGTTTTGGTAAAAAAATTAAAACCTACAGAGAATGTTTTTCTAGTAAAGAAAAAAGGTAATTTAAAATATTCACTGAAATGCACACATGAAAGGACTCTATTAACTGTGGTTTATACTGAAAAGATAGTTAAGGCTCTCACTAACGTACTAAGCTTTTACATATGAACAATTCAAAGTTATCCATTATAGACTAAAGAAGAATATACCAACATGCAAACGCTTTCATAGATGCGAACTGCAGTCAGCCACAACATGGTGGACAAAGCAAGCATTAACTAACACTTAACCATAATTATAGAAATGACAACCATTCAATGATTCAAACGTAAAAGGTGACTCTGCTGATCGGATGATTAGGACATTATTCTAAGAGAAAGGAGATCAGACAGAGGATAATCTGGAACCCAGAATTCTCACTCCTTACACAAGCGCTCTATAGAGTAGCCACATTTCTGAATGAAAACAGTTCTGGCTATTTTGTAGTTTACTGAAGTCCACACTGCAGGAAGCACATGTAAGTTACACTTTGTCTCAAAAATCTGAGCCTCTGAGATATATTTTGGTGTCCAACTCCTCAAGACACAGTAAAACAAGAACCATAACTTCCTAAAAAACCCAAGGACAAGATGAATTTATTTTAGGTGCCTTTTTAGCTAAGAGGCTGCTAAGAAGAATAAGAAATGAAGTTAGATTATTTTGCACAAGAATCCCAAAGACAGCCGAGGGGAGAGAAGTAGAACTTAAGTTAAATAAAAGTTAAAATTTTTACCATTTACAAAAGATCAGAATATAAAGGGAAGAGTGACAGTACTGAGAAGCAGCTGTAAGTTACATTCCCATTTTTTTCCAAGAAACTTTCTCTATACTTCATCTTCATAACATCAGAGGTGGCTGATGGAGAATGTAAATGTCTGGAATGAAACAGGTGTGGAAGAATTATTCTTAAATACTGGTAGTTTTTTTTAATCTGTCTGTGATTAATCAGCTCCACCAATACATTTCTCCTGATAGCTCTGAAATTCTTTGTATTATGTGATGAAACTGAGAGGCCTACAACACAATTAGTATAGCTGAACAGCTGTTACAAAAACACTAAAAACCACTGGAGTTCAGTTTACACCCAAGCCCTTGCAGCTGGCACTCCTGACACTCTCAAAGAAACACTTATACAAATATCAGAGTGATCTCTATCCTTCCTCACCATTTTATTTCTGGTACTGGGACAACATGAAGTGTTAAAGTATAAGAGAAGGCTTTCATACCGAAAAAGTTATGATTGCATTTATTACACACCTTTGCTATAAAGCTTTTACATCAGTTAATACACCATATATTCAAGACCATATGATCCTCCTAAAAGAGTGTTACTTTCAGGTTTAAATTCCTTAGAGACCATTAAATTGTTTTGGACTTCAATTAAACACTAAGGCAGAATTTTAATATATAATTTCTGATGCCCAATATAGGGGTACTATAGGGCATCTTTATCTTAAAGTAAATTTCCATTCAGTTTGGAAGGACTGTTATGGCAAATTTGTGCCTTTACAGAAAGCCGGCCTTAATGAGGTTGCTCCATACTGTGCAATCACACAGCCAAGGAAACAACAGTACTTCTCTGTGCTCTATTTGAAGACCTTAGATGAAATACCAAATTAAATCTAAGTACTTAAGTCTGCGCGAATAGCTTATTTTTCTCCTTTCTGAATTCAAAGTTCTAGTTTATTATTTTAGTGATAAAAATTCTTGAAACGTTTGTGACTTAAATGTAGTTTGTCTTCCTCTAACTTCTTAGATGTGGTAATATTTGTAAGTCCATATTGAGGACTGATTGAGTGGGATACACTAAAAAATATCTACTTCAAGTAGCTTAATGAAGTAATTTATCATTATTCCTAACATTAATCTCTTTCCAACTTTTTTTGGCAGTTGACTATATTTTCTACATAAAATGTGAATTCTTCATTCCTCATCTTTCAGGTCTTCCACAATGGAGCACCCACTTTATTTATCTGTGCTCATTTTCTCTTTTTATTTGTACTGTCATTGCTATCTAACACTTTGCCCATATTTATTTTGCATTTTATTTTATTTCAAATTTACTCTGTGGACCACCATCTAACTTAGTTCACACACTCCTCTTTTTTAAAGCACATGCCTTGCTAATACTGGCAAGTTTGGAAAGCAGTAAGTAGGATGTTAAGAAGATATAAGGCAAGCCTGCTTCTAGCAAATGCCAGAGGAGAAACTTGGGCTTTGCACCTTTGCTTCTGATCAAAGAAAAAGTCCCTGCTGAATTCTGAATTCAAGATCTCGCAGATTACACTTTCTCTCATAGTCTGTATTACCCTTCTCTTTCATTCTGTGAGGACTATCCTGTCAAGTCAACTACCAAAAAAGTCTGTAGGAAAACTGAGGAAGAAGCGGAACAGTAGATTTCACCTAGAACATAAGCCTTCAGGATTTTAACAGACAGTTTTACTGATTCCTTCAAAATCTCATTAATTGTTGTCCCATTTCCTTGGCTTCTCCTATCCAGACTGTACCTCGGACTGCTTCTTGCAAGATACTCAATGGCAAGTTCCTTTAATTACTGAATGTTAAAACATTGCACAAAGCAACATACCTATGGTTATAAATGTGTTACACTCGGTGAACACATACATTTATCTACAAAATGATTTTATAGAAAGGGCTAGGGTTTTTTAGGGGGTTGTTGTTTTGTTGTTTTCCCCAGACACACAAATCTCAATGTATCTCTGAGGTTTTCACTCTGGAAGTAATTCACTCAGGAATTTTGCAGTCAAAACCTTTCCATTTTGGCTCACATGAGGAACAGTAAGGTAGGACATGAAAAAAAAGTCTTAGGCTTGAACCAGAGCAATTAATAACCTTATTTGTTTGCCTAATTTAAGCATCCAGCTTTATTTTCTGAACTCTCTCTACACCATACAACAGTTTCAGTAAAAATTCTGAGGGGTCCCAGATTCAGAGCTTATAGGCAATAAACAATCTCAGTAACTGAAAGTGAATAGTTATTCTTAATTTTTAAAACACAGTAACTCAGGCAAACCATATAAAACAGAACTGTAGAAAAGCACATTTCTTTTTCATTTGCCTGTAATGTCTTAGAGATAAGATTTTTGTCAAAGGTTTTGTCAAGACTAGAAAATCATTTTGAAAGATCTTGAGCAGGAAGGGCATAGTGCTCAGACACGGAAAGGAAGTTTAGGATTTTTGCTAGTCACAATTGATTGTAAATGCTCTTTTGTTCTTGGTTCACGGAACAGAACTGTTATTAACTACGGCCCTGCTAGTTTTTAGTAAGAAATTTCAGAGATATTTGAATGCAGCATTCCATAAAGGAGATGATAGAAAAGTAAGGAAACAAGTTCAGTTGTTGTTCTGCCAGTAATCAACCAAGCAAAACCAATACCTGACACCTAGACCTGGAAAAAAAAATCCCCCCCTTACATTCCCTAATACAAGACACTAGAAACCGAAAAATCTGTGAAGTATTTTTTCAACTATCAGGCTTTCTTAATGGAAGACATAGCAAGAAGATAAACCTAAAAGAAAAGAAGTTAACAAATAAAGGAAAGCAGAGAAAACATGAACAAAAATATAAGCAAACAAAGCCCCAAGGCAAGCAGTGGATGCCAGAGTACATAACCAGTTGCATTTCAAGACAGTTTTGTTTTTTTCCTTTTAGTTACACTCAGATCTCAATTACTTATGATCTGTAACCCAGATTGACGAATTTTGTAAAGCATCTGTGCTATGGATGCTGAGACACGCAAAATGTCTTCCCATGAGCTACTATCTGGAATCGCAGGAGGTGCAACAAAGGCTGAGATCAATATTACACCCTGCATCTCTAAACTGTCAGCTACCGCATTCTTCCCTGCCGAGCATATGAAGACATGATAAAATCCCTGTTTATGCTTTTACTTTTTTTTAACCATGCATTCTGACCAATCATTTTCAAAATTAACTTTAAAAAAGTTAAGTCTTTCTCAAAATAGTAATTTCAATAATTTCAAAAGCTCTCATGACTTAAAACTTCTCCACCGTTAATGAGAGTAGTGGTTGTGGCACACTGGTCTACTGCAAAAAAACCTCCCTAGAGTACATGTGATCACACTGAACGACTGCATTCAGTGTTCAGCCTGTGTTTTGTGAGTAAAAGCTACAAGAGCATGCTCTAATGGCAAGGCAGATGAGAGAACCAGAATAAGCATCGCCCTTCTTACCACGAGTGTATGCTGCCAGACCTCTGCTGATCTCAAAGCAAGCAACTCTGTACACCAGAATATTGGTCTTACATTGAGGTTTGAGAAGTATTTACACTTTGCATCGAGGGAACTTGCTTTTCTGATTCATGGCTGGCTCTCACAACAACTCTACCATGTGCAAAGTAGTTTCATATTTTTCTAAACATCTGAAATGTGTAACAGAAAAGACTATTTCAGTTGCTATTGATACTCAACACACCACTTAGTGGGACATGGCCTGTGAAGTGACACGCATTTGACACAAAGTTTATTTTACTCATTTGTGAGCTGTTTCCACTATGATTGAGGCAGGAACAAAAAAGCCTGCTCTAGAACAAGACCCTGTAACTCAGCTGTGTTTGCCCAAGATAGTGTGAGGGGTACTAAAGCCAAGTATTCCATTTATACCTTTCATCTCTAACACAGGGCATTTTCAAAACTTTAAGTGTGTATATACACACATACATAGATAACAGATATCAAACGGTAACAGGTACTTGTGAGCAGTAGCACTGAACATCACCAGATGAAAGGAGATAGAAAATTGCACATGAGCTTGCTACAACCTATATTAGAGAAAAAAAAGTGTTTGTGGCATTCACCTAAGTTCACATTCTGATATAAAGCAGTGATATTCCCCTATTCCTCCTCTAGTGATCAGGCTACCACACAGTTCTGGCATCAGATAGAAACAGATTATGGAGAATTAAGAGACAAAAGTACAAATCTAAAGGGGTAAAAGGTGAAAATTAAAACAAAAAATAGTATTTCCAACTATGTTGGAATCTCAGGGCTGCTCTCAATCCACTCATTGTCCAGCCTGTATTTGTGCCTGGAATTGCCCCAACCCAGGTACAGGACCTTGCAGTTGGCCTTGTTCAACTTCAGGAGGTTTGCACAGGCCCGACTCTCGAGCCTGTCAGGGTTCCTCTGGATGGCATCCTGTCCCTCCAGCGTGTTGACCACACCACACAGCTGGGTGTCAGCAGAAAACTTGCTGAGGGTTCACTCAATCCCACTGTCCGTGTCACTGACAAAGATGTTAAAACAGCACCAGTCCCAATACAGACCCTGGAGGAACAACACTCATCACTGATCCCCACTTTGATACCAAGTCATTGACTGCAACACTTTGAGTACCACCATCCAGACAGTTCCTTATCCACCAAGTGGTCCATCCATCATATCCCTCTCTCTCTCCAGTTTAGAGACAATGCATGAATGTCATGCAGGACAGCCAAATGCTTTTTTTATCCACCAATGCTGTAACCCACTGTAGAAGGCCACCAAATTTGACAAGCACGATTTGCCCTTAGTGAAGCTGTGCCACCTGTCACCAATCACCTCCTTATTTTCCATGTGTCCTAACAGTTTCCAGGAGAATCTCCTCCATGATCTTGCTGGGCACAGAGGTGAGACTAACTGGCCTGTAGTACCCTGGGTCTTCCTTTTTTCCCCTTTTTAAAAACAGGTGTTGTGTTTTCCCTTTTCCAGTCACAGAGGGAACAAAAAAAATGTCATTGAGTACCTCAGCCTTCTTCAAGTCCCAGGTAACCAGGTCTCCTATTTCCTTCTGGAGAGGACCCACATTTTCCCTAGTCTTTCTTTTTATCACTAACATACCTGTAGAAGCTTTTCCTGCTGCCCTTGACATCCCTAGCCAGATTAAATCTTACCAGGACTTCGGCTTTCCTAACCTGATCTCTGGCTGCTCAGACAATTTCCCTGTGTTCCTCGCAGGCTACCTGTCCTTGCTTCCAGTCTCTAGAGGCTTCCATTTTGTGTTTGAGTTTGTCCAGGGGCTCTTCGGTCATCCATGCCAGTCTCCTAATGGTTTTGCCTGACTTCCTCTTTGTCCAAGACGCTTGCTGTGCACTGATCTTGAACTGCTCCATCTTATGGTCACTACAGCTAGGGCTGTCCTCAAGCTTCGCATTCCCCACCAGCTCCTCCTTGTTTGTGAGAAACTGGTCCAGCATAACACCTCTTCTCCTCAGCTCTTATCACTTGGAGGAGGCAATTATCAATGCATTCCAGGAACCTCCTGCATTGCTTATGTACTGATGTGTTGTTCCCCCAACAGATACCGGGGTAGCCGCAGTCCCCCATGAGGCCCAGGGCTTGTGCATATGAGACTGCTCCTACCTGTCTATAAAGGGCCTCATTTGCATGGTCTTCCTTGCTGGGTGGCCTGTAGCAGTCCCCACTATAATGCCACCTATCCTTGCCCTCCCTTTAATCCTGACCCATAAGTTCTCAGTCAGCATCTCATCCATCCCCAGCTGGAGCTCCCTACATTCCAGCTGGTCATTGACATAGAGGGCAACACACCCTTCTCTCCCTTGTCAGTCCTTCCTGTTGCCTTTTCTTAGTTGCATTGGTTATACCTGGGGAGCGGATAAGCTGCCTTACTGAGCTCCAGTATCACTCCTGATGTGATGAGTCTTTTCCTCTTCCAACTGCAGAGCAGCAAACCTGTTCTATAAGGGCATCTCAGGCTTCAGGGAAAGCTTCTTCCTCCTGCAGGTCTTTGCCTTTGCAAGCTTCCATTCTTCTGCATTACTGACCCCCCTCCCTTCCATGTGGGCCAGCAGGGGAGTTTTTGGCTGTTTGGCCACAGGTTGTGGGTCCACTGCAGACTGCTCTTGGAACCAGGTGTCTAACACCTTCTCGGCCTCCCTGGTGTTAAGAGGTGTCTAACACCTCCTGCAGCTCAGCCTCCTACTGCAGGGAGTCCTCCACCTGGGCACACTTTTGCAGGCAGGTCAGCTGTCTGTCCATGCCCCAGAAAAAGTGTCCAGGCACTTCCTGCAGTCTGAGGTCTGTGCTGCAGCCTCTCCCTTCAGGAGCTCTGTCTGGGTAGAGGCATTGGCTGCTGCTAGGGTTGATGGTCCAGACCCTCCAGCCAGAGCTGCAGCCTTTGCTCTCAGACAAGTCCCCACTATTCTGCATTGAGTGTGAGGTAAGAAGAGAGCCCTTGACCTCTGCAGATGGTCACAGAACAATATCCGGTTCCTGTTATGTGTACATCAATACTCTCCACTCAGCCAGTGGAATGTCCCTCCTTCAAGGGGGTATCCTCTCTGCGCATCCTCCTGCACAAAGCTGTTTGGTTGATGAGAAGCTGAACATAGCCTGGAAATGTGCATTCACAGCCCAGAAGTCCAAGCATATCCTGGGCTGCATCAAAAGAACTGTGGCCAGCAGGTCAAAAGAAGCGATTCTCCCCATCTACTCCACTCTGATGAGATTCTGCCTGGAGCACTGCATCCAGCTCTGGGGCCCCCAACATAAGAAGGACATGGACCTGCTGGAACGAGTCCAAAGAAAGGCCTGGATGCACCTCTGCTACAAAGACAGGCTGAGAGAGTGGGGGTTGTTCAGTCTGGGAAAGAGAAGGCTCCAGGGAAACCTTATAGTGGTCTTCCAGTATCCTAACAATGCCTTCAAGAAAGCTAGAGGGGGACACGTAGTGATAGGACAATGGGTAATGGTTTTAAACTTAAAGAGGGTAAACTTAGATTAGACAGAAGGAAGAAGTTCTTCACTGTGAGGTGAACCTGTTCCAGGTGAAGCACTGGAACAGGTTGCCCAGAGAGGTTGTGGATGCCCCATTCCTGGAACTGTTCAAGGATGGGGCTTCGAGCAACTTGGTCCAGTAGAAAGTCTCCCTGCCCAAAGCAGGAAGCCTGGAACTAGATGATCTTTAAGATCCCTTTGAACCCAAACCATTCTGTGATTCTATGAAAATAATTACCAAAAGGTTTCAACAATAAGAAGGGTATTCTTTAATATAATCAGAGAGTTATAAAGAGAAGTATTCATATGAAAATAAATAGCGAAGAGTTAAAAAGATTCTACCATGAAGAAATTAACAAGTAGGAAGCTGTGAATTTAGAAAAAAATGTAACCTAGACAACACTGTTTTGAATACCCTGATGTGTCCACCTAATGAATATTACCTAATCTACTTTTTATTTTTAGTTGAAATTTAATCTACAAGATGCAAACTAGAAATTAGTGGCTAGAAAAAGATGCTTAAAAAACTTACAGTACAGTGTACGACACAAAAAAATCAACTGAATTAACTATCACTTCTTTTTATTAGCTAGCTAATGAATAGAAATTTTTTATGCAGCCAGATTTTGAAAAGGAATTGAGACTGATTTTAAGTATTGTTCCCTTTTGGTATAATTTAAAATTACTCCTACTAGAATATATTTAAGTATAATGAGATTATGATGGATACCCTACACAGCAGGTGTCTGAATACGGGGCTCAGAGGCCCCTTACACTTTCATGCAAGACATAGCAATATCTAACACTGATGTTACATTATCCTTGTTCGGTTTCAGTTCAGTTGTCACATTTCACATGGACAAAAGTCTGCTGTGTTACTCCACATTTTTTCCTTAAAATTATCTGATAATTGCCAAAAGGACTGTACAACTTGCATGTTCACCTCCTACTCAGCATATTTTCTGACAGACAGACATTCTTGGGACTACAGCAGACCATATGTTTACCATTTCAACTTATCCTGTCAGTGGAAGATGGTCCCAAAATTATGTCAAACAACGTTGTAGTTGGTAGAATATGGACTGGATGTATTAAGATTTCTTTGCCCTGCATCTGTTCAGGAAGCAGTGGGAACATAACGTATACATACCCATAAAGCAAATAGGCAATCAACAAATTTAACTTGCTTTTAAATAACATAAAGAAAAGGGAAACAAACTTCTGTAATATCCTCTGCAGTACTGATGCTTTACTTGTCTTTTTCTAGACAACAGAAAAGAGTAGTTAAAAAGGCACCATATAATACAATGAATTCCTATCCTTAACAAACAATAAATTACTTGCACTTATGCCTGATCAGTTGAGTGAAGACTGAAAAACAAAGATGGAAGTGCAACATCAAATTTATATTCCATGAAAAGATTGAAATGCTAAGTATTATACCTTTGTGCAACAAAGGTTTTAGACGGGGCAGGTGGGGAGAAACACATTATAACAGTACACAGGCTGTTACTCCATATGTGTTTGTAGGACTATAATAAATGTTTTTAATCTGTGAAACATCTGGGACTAAAAATCCAATTTGTACCTTTTTTTTCTTTACGATGGAATAGTTTAAGTGTGTAGCACAATACAAACCTGCACAAAACTAACAGCACAGGTCTATCCTTTAGGCTTTTTCTAGGAGTATAAAATATGCAGAATCCTACCAGGCCATATTGCCATAGGCTGTGTTGTCAAGGTGACAGAGTAGCTCCAGGGTTTGCGTGTTGCTTGATGAATCATCAGGGGATTCATGACTGCCTGATTCCAATTCCTTCGGCATCCTCCAAACAGCAGCACATGTCATGACTTTACTGTCTGAAGCTAAGCAACAGAGAATAATGTCAACAGATCATTGTATGGGAGATGCGTTTTGTATACAGTGCATCGACATTTAGAGAAATCTATAAGCAACGCATATCTGCTGTTTAAAATATTTAAAAATATTACATTGAAATGAATCCAAAGTATGCAGAATGTGGATATGGACACAGACCTCAAGTTAGCTGTCAAGTTGCCACAAAACTCATAATTAGTATGGGTTTAACATGCTTCTCCATGTAAAGGCAAAATTCAGAGCTCATGGAAACGTAACTCTTTGGGAGGCAAGTTTTTCAAGCTTTATTTCCCACACTGATGTTGGTGAAAGTAACCCACGAGTTACATTGGTCAATTCCTTAACATTAAGGATTTAGACATTGTTTTAACATTTTTCTTTTAAGGGTCATCTTTAGTTGAGTCTACAGTGTTTGGTGTTGCCCTTTACTACCAATAACCATTTATTGCAAAATTAAGTTTTCCATGTAAGTACACTCCTCTAATTCTAGCAAATAAAAACAGCTTCCAAAAGACAAACTGAATGTACTTGCACATAGCAAAACACTACAAAGTATGAACAAGCCAGCTGGAGAATGCGGAGAAAACACACATATGGCATTGCTCATCACACAATTCAGCAGTTTGTAGCAGTGCAGAAGAGGAGGAGGAGACCAGGGCAGTACTGCATACAGTCATGTGGTTCCAGCCACTGGTCCAGGGTTCACAGAAGACAAACAGGTTAGTATTATCCACTACAGCAGGAACAAAGAAACCAGCCACAGAAGCAAAAGCAGGGGGAGTGACTACCTGCTGGAGGATGTGTTAAATGAGAAATCCAGAGGATAAGCAGCAATGAAGGACATGTTTTCTGTTCTGAGGTCATTTCACATGCCTTTCTCCCAGTTCTGTCTCCATTTTAGCTGATTTTAGCACAGAGTGCCTGATTAAAGAGTCATGAGCAGACGTGACCAACTTACATCAGTGGAAAGGAAAATGGGGAAAACTGTAATGAGAGTGTTTTCAAGAGGAAAAATGGTAACTCTGAAAAAGCCTTTCTTAAGATAAAAAGATGTTAACGGGGGAAAAGTAGTCTCTATTATAAAGGTCGCCAGTCTGGATATTCTGTATGCAAACAAGGCACCCAAACAATAGAGAATAAGACAAAAAACAATTGATATGTGTTAAAAAAGCCCAAAATACAAGAATGCAGACAATTTAAGAACTAGCCATCTGAAATAAAGCCCATAGGCAATTAGGTCAAACCAATAAGTGAAAAAGACCATTTCTGTGAGAAGGAAAGAGGTAGGAGGAGACTTTAAATTCAAGCACAGAATTCAAAACACACAAGCACTGGGTATTTGATAGATTGTACTAAATATAAAATATATGTCTGATGCACATAACTGTTCTACAGTAATCTGGCATATACAAGTTGAATTCAGTATCAGGAGACCATACATCTAAAGATGATGGATAACTCCTTATTTATTAACACTTAATTGAACTTCTACTAATTGCAGTGCATGTTAGCTAAACATGCTATTTCCAAATGATTTAAGGCAAATCCTTTACTCTATGTGCCACTGAACAAAGAAGAGGAAGCAGCAGCAGATGGCTACCCTTCTTTAGCAAAGGGCAAATCAATGCACAGCATGCATTGTATGACATACAAATAATAAATAATGTAGGCGGAAAGCGCAATATAGTTCAAGAAGGTGAGATTTATCCAATGTTTTGCCTCAATACTTAATACGTGACAGAACATTAAAGAACACTACAGAGAAGTTTCTGGTTGATTACAATTACGGAAAGGTCTGTACCATGCATATAAAGTGTTCGTTTTTCCTCTACCATCAAGATCTATGCAAGGAACGACAAAAGCAAATCACAGAAAAGAACCTACACATTTCTCAAGCCATCTTTCCTCTCAGCAGAGCACCACGAGGCTTAAGATGACTTAAATGTTATTTTCACTCCTTAAAAATGGGAACAGTTCCTAAAAATACATTTTTAAAAAGGTTTAGTTTCTTGCACAATCAGATTTCCAGATCGAAAGCCCTAAAACAATTAAACAAGCACTGATTTCAAGATTGAGGAAGGCCAAAGAATGAAAAAAAGAAAAAATATATATAAAAATCCCCTTGAAACTTCATGTGACCTGGACTCCTATAACACTACAGTGTTTTGTAAACTGTCAAAAGCCTAAGAAATTGATCTGCTTGAATTTTTAATGTGTGCAGAAATTCCTCAAAGATTTTACATTGGTTTTCAAGTTATTACTACAGATACTGGTAAGGAGCAAGACTGAAATGTACCGTGGTATTCCAGGCAGAAAAGATTTGCTTGAGTAGTGAGAACAAGTTTACCAGTTTTTCCACACTCTGCAGACCCATCTATGCCACTCCTTGGAGCCCATGTAACAAGTGACAGGACAAGACAAAATGGCCTCAAATTGCACCAGGGGAGATTTTTAGGTTGGACATTAGGGAAAAATCTCTTTACAGAAGAGGGTTGTAAAGCACTGGAACAGGCTGCCCAGGGAAGTGGTGGAGCCCCCATTCCTGGAAGTGTTGAAAAGATGTGTAGATGTGGTGCCGAGGGACACATGGTTTAGGGACCCCGGCAGTGCAGGGTTAATGGCTGGACTCGATGACATTATAAAAGGTCTCTTCCAACCAAATGATTCTGTAATATTGTGTCCTCTGGAAAGCTGTTCAGCTGCTCTCATTATGTGTATCAGATGCTATTTGCTCTTGCAGAACACAAGAGAAGCTTATCTTTTTCAAATGTAATTTGATGACAGTAGACTTCTGCATTAATGGCTGTTAGTATGTAATGTGTTACGCAATATTTTTTATATTAAATTATTATTAAAAACTGCTCTAAGTCTTGTACATATATTTAAAATTAAGGATACCTATCAAACTTACTAGGGACCCCAACAGCACAGTAGTCATTTATTCTTTCTTACAGACCTGAATTAGTTGTTTTCTTCTGTCCATGTTTACAGAA
>NW_010388904.1:19184-37885 GCF_000710305.1 Buceros rhinoceros silvestris | reverse complement strand
ATCTTTCTATTAATATATATTTTAATAACTCTTAACATTAAGAAAGGCTCAGTAAGGTAGCTGTTATTTCTATTTGTAGCAAAAAGAAAAAATTTACTTCCTTCTCATAACTACGTTAATTAAATTTCGGTGTTTACTAGAAGTTTCTTCTCAAGTTACCTTTGTACACATAAAATAAGCTTATTACCTCCACTGCCTTTTATAACATAGGTATTTCTGTATACAACTGGTAACAGTAAAAGGACCTAAGTACAGGCTGGGACAGAATTTCACATGCAGCATTTTGTGCCATTCCATGCCTGCTTCACTTTGTTGGGTCTAGTGGTAAAGGATAAAAAAAACCACTGAACGCCAGCATGGACAAAACTCTTGAACAGTTAGCACAGACACTATCCCCTGCTTTCAGCTGTGTTTGAAGATGCTTTTGAAACATGACAGACATTTTTCCAGCTGTCAAATGACCATCCATCATGAACATGTATGTGCATCACAAATCTAAGTTTGGACGAATTCTGAAATTAGATACATGACTGAAATCTGCAGAGCAGAGACTTGGTTCAGAGCAGAGACTTGGTTCAGAGCAGAGACTTGGTTCAGAGCAGAGACTTGGTTCAGAGCACTATTAATTTTTCCTCATACTTTTTAGGTACTCATTTACAGTTCTGACACTTCATTAATTCCCTTGGTTCAGAGCAGAGACTTGGTTCAGAGCAGAGACTTGGTTCAGAGCAGAGACTTGGTTCAGAGCAGAGACTTGGTTCAGAGCAGAGACTTGGTTCAGAGCAGAGACTTGGTTCAGAGCAGAGACTTGGTTCAGAGCAGAGACTTGGTTCAGAGCAGAGACTTGGTTCAGAGCAGAGACTTGGTTCAGAGCAGAGACTTGGTTCAGAGCAGAGACTTGGTTCAGAGCAGAGACTTGGTTCAGAGCAGAGACTTGGTTCAGAGCACTATTAATTTTTCCTCATACTTTTTAGGTACTCATTTACAGTTCTGACACTTCATTAATTCCCAGATGTGTGAAACCAAGTGGACTTGCCACTGCCTCCCATAGAAGTAATTTTAGATATGGTTGGCCTCAAGGAAGGCTTAATTTCCCTTTATATACAGATACCATTTTCTCCCTGGTAAAAGAGAGGGCAAACACTAGTGTTGAATGAAAGTGTCACTCATTATGACAGATGAAGTGGTGGTGCTTTATGGGTCATGATTCCTCTTAATCGAACAACCACTAGCAACAAACCTACAAGAATACACGGACACAAGACAACTCTGCATGGAAATCCAAGTCCCACAACAAGCTTCTTATGGCTGTATGACAAGCTTGTTAGCAGTATGCATTATTTGTGGAATTACCCACACAGCCTTATTTCCCAAGTGATGACATTAAAATTTAAAAATCCAGTATTACTAAGTAATTTCACTACCACCTCTGTAGTGCCATTGCTTACCTAGAATACCTACAGATTTTCCCTTCTTTATTATCTTCACATCACCTTACTGCACATATACATATAAAATGACAATGTTTTTATCTACCACCTCTCATATTATTTCTTAAAAAGATTAGAGACCAACATAAATGTAATATTTAAACAACAATGCCAATTATTCTGTTAAAGAAAAAAATCAAAACACATAGCGTCTATTTAAGTCACACTTCTATGCCTTCTATAAGCTATTTACAAAGTTGAAAACCACTTTTTCCATCCCTAACTCATACTGAAACCAGAATTTATTTTTATGTCACAGCACCAATGCAAAAGAGGATGGATAAGGTTAAGGTAGCACCTGTTGTAGTCTTATCACTTAGCTTATTAAGAAAAATGTTATTAGACTTAAGTACTATTGAACCTGTCTTGAGAACATGGAAGTTAAAGTTTAAGAGAACAAGTAAAAGGTTTGCAGAAGGGAGTCTGGCTGTGTTCCTAAGGCAATGTTCTCATAAAATGATCCAGGAATGAGACAATGAAGCACTTAATCTTTGTCACACTCATTCCTCTTCATTCAAGAGAAGTGCCACATCTAATTATCGCACATCTTCAGTATACCTTTTGCTAGGTATAGCTAAGGATGGAGCTAGATAAATTGTCCCAACTGCAACAACCCCCTGTTAAGCACTATTTCCCCACGTTCATCAGTACTATCTCCTCGGTGGATATCATCTGTTAGAGTAACTGTACACAGTTTCATCTATCTGGATCCATTGAATTGATCCAGGCTTACAAATAAGCAAACTAGAATTCAAGGGATTATGTGCTTATTCCATGTTTTGACAGCATTGCGTTAGAAAGCTACACATTGATGCTGGCAGCAATGAGGGTGCAGTGACCAACCACAGGAAATAAACTTTGGTGATTTCAGCCAAAGCCTGAGAGAGAACCACAGCTACAGAGCATAAAACAGTCTTTAGGTACCTATTTTATAAGTGGAACAAGCAAGAAAACTCTGCTTGCAGAGTGTGCAACTTGCAAAGGGTCACAACTTGGTCAAATCGATACCAATTTTCACTGCAGTACTCAAAAGGACTTCTCAATGAGGGTTATTTCCATGACAATTTTCAGCTTTCCACTACCAGCTGTTCCAACACAGAAAAAAAGAGTAAAAGTTGCAGACAGGTGAACCATCTTGTTTATCCTCCAAATACTGTTCCCCTTAGAAGCTCCTCCAACTTAAAGTTAATAGCCTAATAGCCTCAGAGAAAGAAATAAGCCTGGGAAAAAACCCAACTACCTGAAATGTAAACATAACACGAAGTTAATGACAGTGTGAAAAGAAACACATATGTAACATTAGCTACATGTACTCCTTAGTCCTTCACAGAGCCCTTCACGCACAATGAAGTCACTGTATTGTTGCAGATCATAAAATTTTAAGTCATTCAGAATTACCATGAGGATTCCTTCAGAAAATGCCACAGACTGCAAAACTACAAAGAATTCAATTGAACATCAGGTGTCATAAAGATCTGTTTATACAGACTTCTTGAAATACAGTCCATTCTCTTTAATAAACAGCAACTTTTAAAAGGACATAAACATGCAACCCCAGTAAACATACTAAGAAACCAATTAATATTTGGACTGATGCAATAAATCAAAGCAGATGCACAAGAAAGACAAAATCTAATTTGTCATTATAGAGAGTAAAGGGTTCTCAATTAGACCTCAGTTTAGTATTATTGCGAAGAAAAAGCCATACGTGTTATGTTGAAGCGGTAACTGAAAACCACCCAGTAACTCGTTTTCTCACACTGAATCCCTTTACTGAAATTCCCTCTCCCAAAATACAGGGAATTTTGTATGGAAGCAAGAGAAAGAAACTATTCTACTTAAAATCTTGCTGGTTTGAGTTTTAACAAACAAACAAAAAACCCAAACAACTCACCTGAGATTACTTTGGAGACACATCAGTCAAATACTACTAAACCAAATATGAAATAGAAAAACAAAAAATATATGGAATATAAAAAACAAATTCTCATCAAAAGTGTGGATGATAACTAATACTCCGCAATTCCCATTAAGAAGAGGTCTAAGCACATGCAGAAACCCACGAGCTCCATGTGCCTTTCTCTTTCAGGTATGGATTGAGGCACACCCAGAACCTGGTAGAAGTCAGTAAATACTATTGCTTCCCCATGCTCTCTCTGCCACCAGTTCACCTACTGGAATAATTTCTCCAAAAACGAAGTTAGTATCTTCTATAGGCAGTAAACAAAAACATTAGAAAAAAAATAAGGATGAACTTGTTCGTAATCACTCCTCTTAAAATATAAATTTTTATTTTTTTATAACAAAGTTTAAAACAAGATTTTAAGTTAACCCTCCTCTTAAGCAAAGAGTTAAGTAGGCGCTGCCGTAATATAAAGGCAAAAGTATAACAATAGAGTTAACTGGACATTCAAGAAATATTACCACCTGCCCCTTCCACTCCCCACCTCCAACCAACAGACTCAAGTGGATTCTAGTTCTAATTATACAGGCCCACATCAGCCAACATTACAGCTCACTGCTACTCAATCATCTATCTTTCATCCTTCTGGTACCACTTGCTGAACAAAACCTATCATGCCACTGAAGTATGCTCTGACATACATAACAACTGTAATCTTGACCTGTCAGAGGCTTAGAGCAGTCATCCAAAGCAGACCAGATCCAGCTCTGTTCGGTCCTCCCTAATTATATCATTTTACAAAGCATTTTAATCTTTGTGTTCAATCATTCTTTATGGTCTTTAACTAAATGTATGATAAACCACTCTTGTTTTGTCTTCATAAATTCAAGCCAGTTTTTTATGATCTCCTGATCTCTTTCAGAGGTCAACTTCAACACACATTTTATATGTGTGTTACCAATTCAGGATTTTAAAATTTATTTTCTATATTCAATAGCTGTACACATCAGGTGTTAGTTTCTACAGGAATAATGTTTTCATTTCACTTTCTGCTGTCATTCTACTTCATTCCCCTGTGTTTAACCTTGAAACCTGAATGACAATGCTTGCTACATCACTGCCTGCAGACATTCAAACTGAAGCTGGAGGAGCTGAAGTATCAGTGCCTGACACGGTTTGCTCTTTGATCAGCTCAGGTGGTGCAAGGCCAGCTGGCTGCAGTTATTCTGTTACCCAGGGAACAACAACTGAAGTGCCTACTTCCTAAATCTGCACAGGAGGCCCTTCTGCAGCATTGCCACAGCAACTCTTGCTGTGCAGGGCTGAAGTGGTGAAGCTGCTATAGCTACAGCCCAGCTGGTGCCCATTAATGCTCTCAGTATGACAGGAACAAGCAGACAGTGTTCAGAAGCTGCCTCCTTTTGATTAACAAACAGGGTTATCACTCTTCCTTAATGTAAACATCCTTCTCCTAGTTTAATAAAATGAAAAATAAACCCCAAATGATTCAAGTATGCATCTTCTTTTAAAAAAGAATAACCTCATAGCCTTTTTGGACAACTATTAAAAAGATAAACCATATTCCATTTATTCAAGAACATGTCCTTCACAGGCAAAAGAGTGCAAAAAAACAACACACCATTCTTTTTCTGGGTTAGGGATTTCATCTTTTGTGCTAAAAGCCTGGGTAGTCTTTCATTTTATATTTTTCTGAAATACAGAGTGAGATACGTGTATCAATGAAGAGCTGAAGGCAGTTCAATTCTTCCTTGCATCACTTAGATGCACTTTTTAGCTACCAAAACACTGCCTTTGATTTTTGAAAAATATAAACACGGAAACAGGGCAGAAACATAACAGCATATCCCTCTGTATCTTCTTAGAAATATGCTTTTCTAAGTGGAACCAAAAGTAGAAATAATTAGTAGAAAACCAGTAACATACAAAAGCCCGGATGCTCATACAGAGGATACCTTCCTTACTTAGCTGCCATCTCATTACTCCAATCTGTGGAAAGCACTGCATAAATAGCAGACATCTTGATAGCATGCAGATCACAGGTGACCATGAATTCACATTTACTACACATTAATATAAACACAGATATGGCTCAGGTCTGTAGACAATGGGCTTGTATGTTTGCATTGCAAATACAGCTGTCTAAGGAGATTTTAAAAACCTCACGTGTTGGACAATAACACAGAGAGAACTACCTACAGGTGTGCAAAAGTTCAGGGTATGACATGAAGAGATAGGTAAACCCATCATGTTGTATGGAAATGGGAGACAGAACCCATAAAAAGCAGAGTAAAAAAATTAGAGAAGGCATAAATTGCACTTATATATATATATACACATATGATATTTCTTACGTCATCCAGAGATTATTTGAGACAATACCTTTTTGGAGGGATATGTTCTGCAGATGTTTGAGAGAGCTCAAAATTCACTGACTGCATTTCTCAAACTCTGCCACATGGGGACAACCCCAAGGAAGAACTGCAGCAATCACGATACTGATGAGCTGAACATTGATCTTCAGGTAGATTTTAGCTGTACCACAGTAAAAGCTGCTCAGCAGCACTAATAGGCATGCTTTTTTTTCCTGACACTTAACATGACCTGATCTCATAAGCCGTAACAATGACTTACGGCTTGTTTGGTACCTTAGATATATCTCTCTGGGTACTATAACAGAGTAGAACAGAAGGAAAAAACTAGCACTAACTACACGCTTTTGTTTGTTTGCAATAATCGTCCTGCCATTACCACCAGTGCACTGTAAACACAATAGTAGGAGCCATACAAGCAGCAAGGTATCAGCTGGCCATATAAAGAACGTTGAGATTTAACCCTGTGCTGAGCAGCACTGCACCATACACCAATAAAAGTTAATGAACCATATTTACATGTTGGTTTCCATCATCACTAATGCTAGTGAAGCTGAACACTATTACCATCATCAATGCTTTTATACACACAAAAAAGGGCAAAAAGAAAGCAGGAGTCTTATGAAGGCACGCACTTTCATCACCAAAGCCACAGCAGCTGTCAGTTGAGTATGGCTAGATGACAGCATTGCACTAAGGTTCCCACTTGATGTTTCACGAGGTATTGAAACACTATAGTCCTCAACAAGTTAATGGGCACTGCAAACAACTTATCCCCCCATCGAATCAGACATCTCACTAGATAGCTGCATAGTCAATAGTCTTATCTTAAGCAACCTTTAGCACTCACATGCTACTTCACAGGAGTTCCAAGGACAAACATAATGACTTAACAGTTCATAGATATTAAATAGGACAGATGTCACTATGTTAACACAGATAACTTTTTGACAGAGGTGGTGAAGGAGCCAATGAGGAGAAGTGTGCTGCTGGACCTTGTACTAACAAAGAAGGTCTGGTTGAGAATGTGAAGGTTGGGGGCAGCCTTGGCTGTAGTGACCATGAGATGTTGGAGTTCAGGTTCCTACATGGAAGAAGTAGAACATAAGATTACAACCTTGGAATTCAGGAGAGATAAATTTGTCCTCTTCAAAAACCTACTTGGAAGAGTCCTTTGGGTTAGGGCCCATAAGAGCTTGTTAACATTCAAGCATCAGTTGCTCCAAGCTCAAGATCTGTCCATCCCTGAGTAAGAAATCAAGCAAAGGAGACAGGAGTCCTGCATGGATGAGCAAGGAGCTTCCGGAAAAACACAGATGGAATAAGAAAGTTTATAGTATGTGGAAAAACTGATTGGCCACTTGGGAGGAATATAGTAATGTTGTCAGAATGTGTAGGGATGCAATGAGGAAGGCTAAGGCTCACTGGAATTAAATCTGGCAAGGGATGTCAAGGGCAAGAAGGCCTTCCTCAAATACCTCAGTAGCAAAAGGAAGACTAGGGAAAATGCAGGTCTACTGCTGAATGAGGTGGGTGCTGTAGTCACAAAGGATACAGATAAGACACCATTACTGAATGACCTCTTTGCTTCAGTTTTTACTGCTAAGACTGGCCCTCAAGAACCCCAGCCCTGAAGGTAAGGAGAAAGTCCAGAGAAAGGAAGACTTTCCTTTGATCAAGGAGATTTGGATTAGAGATCACTTACGCAAGCTGGACACCCACAAATCCATGGGTCCCCATTGGATGCACCCACAAGTGCTGAGGGAGATAGCAGTTGGTTTTGTTAAGCCACTCTTCATCATCTTTGAAATGTCATGGAAAGCAGGAGAGGTGCCTGAGGACTGGAAGAGAGCCAATATCACTCCAGTCTTCAAAAAGGGCAAGAACAACAATCCAGGAAAACACAGGCCAGTTAGCCTCACCTCCATCTGTAGAAAGGTGATGGAATAGCTCATTCTGGATGTCATCTCTAAGCACATGGAAGAAAAGGTTATTGGGAGTAGTCAACATGAGGAAATTATGCCTGACAAATATGATAAACACTTTCTGTGATGACATGACTGGCTGGGTAGATGAGGAGAGCAGTGGATGCTGCCTATCTTGATTTCAACAAGGCTTTTGATACTGTCTCCTATAACACCCTCACATGGAAACTTCAGAAGTATGCATTAGACGAGTGGACAGTGAAGTGGACTGAGAATGGGCTGAACCATCTGAGCTCAGACAGTTGTGATCAGTGCCACAGAGTCTACTTGGAGGCATGTAGCTACCAGCATTCCCTAGGGGTCAGCACTGGATCCAGTCTTGTTCAACATTCATCAATGATCTGAATGAAGGGACAGAGTGGACCCTCAGCAAGTTTGCTGACAATACAAAACCAGGAGGAGTGGCTGACAGACCAGAAGGCTGTGCTGCCATTTAGTGAGACCTGGGCAGAGAGTTAAAGAGCAAGTATGGAGTCCTGCACCTGGGGAGGAATAACCCCACACACCAGTACAGGTTAGGGGTTGATCCGCTGGAAAGCAGCTCTGTGGGGAAAGACCTGGTTCTGGTGAACAGATTTACCATGAGGCAGCAGTATGCTCTTGTGCCCAAGAATGGCACCCCAGGATGCATTAAGAAGAGTATGACCAGCAGGTTGAAGGAGGTTCTCCTCCACCTCTACTCTACCCTAGTGGAGCCACATCTGAAGTCTTGTGTCCAGTTCTGGACCCCCCAGTTCAAGAGAGACAAGGAACTACTTGAGAGAGTCCAGCAGAGGGCTACAAAGATGATTAGGGGACTGAAGCATCTCATGAGGAAAGGCTGAGACACCTCTGTTTAATGTGGAGAAGAAGAAGAAACAATCTAACCAATGCTTAGAAATATTGAAAGGGTTGTTGTCAAGAGGATGGTAACAGGTTCTTTTCAGTGGAGCCCAGCAGGAGGACAAGGGACAACAGAATTTCCTATGTTCTAGTTTGTGCCATCTGAACATACGGGAAAACTTCTTTACTTTGAAGGTGGCAGAGCACTGGAACAGGCTGCCCAGAGAGGTTGTGGGGTCTTCATCTCTGGAGACATTTAAAATACACCTAGAGGCATTCCCATGGAATCTGCTCTAGGTGAGTCTGCTAGCAAGGGGGTTGGACTAAATGACCTCCAGAGGTCCCTTCTGTGATATCCAAAAAGGAATCTATGTGGCTGTCTCAAGCTCGGTGGACCAAGTTCTAACCACTATCTTGATTTGAAAAGGTAGGTTCACCAGCCTTTCAGAGTCTCCACTTTGTGCTTTCCGCAAGTGAAACCCAGAGATGTGGGCCTTAACACGCACAAATTTCGTCCAGCAATGACTCGTGCTTTAGAATGCAGATCTCAGAGTCAGTGTACTTAATCTTCACATTGTGGCCAATTTTAGTAGCTAACTTTCAGATGTGCTCACACGTCAAGCACAAGTAATTCATGGAAGAAAACAATTAAAAAATTGGTAGCTAGATACATTTAATTTATGAAGTTCAGTCACAAATGCTACAGTAAGAAATCTTTTTTTGTATTAAACTAAATTACTTGTGTTTGGTTTTTTTTTAGTTGAAGTCCACTTTCTCGGTATCTCAGGAATCAACAGCTAGCACACACAGGAAGTCCAGAGAAGAATAAATAGTGGCCTATGCTAGGCAGCAGTTTTCTCAATTTGGGGCATACAAACAATACATGTTGCTGTAAGCTGGCTTACAACTATGCAGTTCTCCTAATTTGTTTACATCTTGGAAGTACTTATTGGGCAGAAACCCCACCATAAGTTCTCTATTGAAATCAAGTGGAAAAACGTGGTGAGGAAGCCAAAGCTCATTTGAAGTTGAATCTGGCAAGAGAGAAAAGCCATTGAGCTTCTACAGATATATCAGCAGCAAAGGAAGGACTTGAGAAATGCAGAGCCACTGCTGAACAGTGCTGGGGACCTGATCACAGAGAATACAGAAAGTCCAAAGTGTTGATTGTTTTCTTCATCCTAGTTTTTACTACCCTCAGTTTTTACCACTCTAGAAAGTCTGGACCAATTCTCACCCTCAATAGAGGAACACCAAGTTAAGAAATACTTAAACAAACGGGGCCTGAGTGGCCACATCCACAAGAGCTAAGGAAGCTGCCAGTGTAATTATGAAATCACTTGCAATTATCTTTGAAAGGTCATGGTGATGGGGAGAGGTTCCTGAGGACTTTAAGTAAATATCATTCTTATCTTTAAGATCGGCAAGAAGGAGGATCTACATACTAACAAGCTTCCCCTCAGTTCTAAGAAAGGTGATGAAGTGAATCTGGAAAACATTTCCGAACATATAGTGACTGGGAGTACTCAGCACAGATTTATGAAGGGGACATCATGCCTGATGAATGATGGCATTCTGCAATGAAAATTGAAATGAAAATATAGGTTCAGTAACCATGTAGCTGATGCTGTATGTCTTTAACAAGCCTTTGGTACAGTCTCCCAGACTGTAACAGACTAACTCCCAGACTCTAAAATCCTCACAGACAAGCTGATAAAGAACAGGTGGACAATGTGGTGGGTTGAAAAGTGGCTCAACTGCCATTCATGTTAGTGGCGTGACATCCATCTGCAGCACAGCCATTACTGGTGCATTTCAGGAGCTGACAGTGATGCCAATATTGTTTGGCATCTTCATTAATGACCTCAGGGAACCTCAAAAAGGCCATAATAGGCCAGAGAAATGGACCAACAGTAACCTTGTGAAGTTAAATAAAGTGAAACACAAGGCCGTGCGCCTAGGGAGGAATAACCCCATGCTCCAGTACACACTGGAGGCTGACCAGCTGAAGAATAGCTCTGCAGAAAATGACTTGGAGATCCTGGTGGCAACAGTTTCAACACGACCCAGAAGAGCACTTGTGGCAAAGAATGCAAACAGCCTCCTGGGCTGTATTACACAGATCATCACCAGCAGGTCATGGGATGCGATCCTTCCCCTTTACTCAGTCCTGGAGAGATCACATATGGAGTACTGCATCCAGTTCTGGGCTCCCCTGTACAAAAGAAACATGGACATAGCACAGCAAGTGTAGGTAAGGGCCACAGAGACAGTGATGGGATTGGAGACTCAAGAGAAGGCATAGGGTAAGTCTTATTAATGGGAATAAATAATGATATTAGGAACTGAAGAAGACTGAGTCAAGCTCTCAGGAGCACACAGTGACAGCATAACAGGCAATAGGCACAAGTTGAACTAATGGAAAATTCCACTGGAGTGTAAGAAAAAAACATATAAAGCCCTGAAAAATCTGGTCTGATATCATGGCTGATTCTGCTTCAGGTAGGAGGCTGAACTCTAGTTCAACACCCCTTAAAAACCCTCTGACATTCCTTAAAACATGAATTACGCCATGTTTATAAACAATGGAGAAGTGCTGTTAGACTGCTAAATGGAACATGCACCCACAACAGACATCATAAAACTATGCTGAGTTGCAAAATATCTTCACAATGCCAGAAAAGGTACATAACATTAAGCTCAAATTCTCATACTCCCTGTAGCTAACTCCAGGAGCTACAGTGGCAGAAAACATCTGCCATGGTTCTTAAGTTTTATGTCTAATCATCAGAAATGTTGATGCTTGTTTGATGACACATGAAGTCAATATAATCACAATTTCCTTTAAATAAAAAACCCACATAAGTTAAGTGAAAGAAATTAAGTGAATTGGGTTGCAAACTATGATCTAAAATTAGGAAAAAAAACCTCAAATTATAATATTCTTCAAAACATTTTAACATGTTTTCACAGAAGCACTATAGAGAATAGAATATACTAGAGATTTAGTGTTATCATGACTGGATTGAACTCTAGATTTGCTGCTTTATCCAAAAATTATCAATTAGGTAAATATTTAAGATTTGGCTAGGATGTGAATTGTGGTGTTGATATAAAGTGAGGAGGAAAAGGAAAAAAAAAGAGAATGCTAAAGCTTTTTTCATAAGAGTCTATAGAGCAAGTGACTCTCCTTCAGCCTTTCTCACTTTCCAAGGAAGATGGGATATGGGGAAGCTGAAGCAGGCCATCTTTCCATGGTAGAAAGAAGGTCACAGAAAACGGAATACAAGCAACATCAGATTGGAAAAAGTCTTAATGTTTACTGGAAGGAACTTGCACAGTACACTTGGTTTCACTTGCATGATTTGGTAATAACCCTGAATTCTGATCCAAACAAGATAAAACCAAGCTTCTTAGTTTCACTTATTTAGCAAGTTAGTAGGACAAGAATGCCTAAACACATACTATAAGATCATACCTGTATCTGCACTAACTGGAGATAAAGAATACATTTTCTTCTAGTTTATTATACTACTTCAGTACAATACTTGAAAATTTGAGTTAGAAGCTATTGGAGAAGGAAACCTTCTTATTCTAAGCTCAAAAAAAAAAGGGAAGGGGGAGGGATGAAACCTTCTGATGCTGAAGGACAGAACAGCTTAATAATTCAAACTCTCCCCCAAAGAGAGTTCTAATTTAGAAGCAGTTTATCCTCCTTCCGTACTTTAGAAGCACCCTTTTCAGTATCATGACTATCCTGTAATATTTCAATTTCAGTCTTTTTGCCTCCTCCCTCTTCTTTCTGATATTACTTCTATTTTGCTTTAGCATAAACATTACAATTATCCTGATAATGGTTAAATAAAGATTAAATCCTAAATCAAGGGGTAACAAGCATATGTGCTTCAAGTTAATTATATTATATACACTCTCCCAGTTCTTACACTTCTACCTGCTCACATAGTCTGAGACACTAGTGAGCTTTACTCCTACAAGAGTCTTACATAGGAATAAGATAATAGCATAGACTAGGATAATACAGCCATGTTACCTGTCATATGGACTGCACTCAATATTCATCTATACAGAGGCCTTTCTAGCTTGAACAGCAATTCATGTGGAACAACTTCAAGCCATTCACCACTTCTGTAGTGGTTTTCTATCATATTGATCAGATAGTCAATCATTTCACTTAAAACCTTACTGAAGAGTACTTGTAAAGGAACACTACAAATTACCTGCAATAGCTAGAATTCCTAGAAAAACACCAGGTACAAGCTTTGAAGAACATTAGAACACCAAGCATATTTATTTCTTCCCTCAAACTAGAGGAATAAACATCCTTCAGTACATCCCACCACTACTGCTGAAAAGAGCACTAGGGATATTCAGATATGTATTCAACTTCCCTCCCTATTTTGTGATATGTGCTATGTCATCATGTCTGTACCAATGATTTTCATACCGCAAAGAAAAGTGAAGTCAGTGTTACATGCTGTCTTCAATACTAAGCAGTTCAAAGCATCACCAGTAGCATTAATTTCCAGTAATGGTGCAATGCACCAGAAAGCCATAACTTATAGCAGATTTAATGTTTTAAATTAGGTTAAATTAGTTTTAAATGCAAATATTATTTCCCTTTTCGTACAAATTCAACAGCAGTTTTGTGCTTGTATGTCTCTGTCTTCTGGGATTTACAAACTTAAGCTATTTGAGTTTTCATAACCACTGCACAGTGGCATCTACCCTGTTTGGAAAAAGAAAACAGCAAAACCAGATGTGTTTGCACATGTGTAAAGTTCAGATAACAGCTTTCTCCATTCATGCTTTCTTTTGCCCTCTGGTGGCTTTGAATACCTCTACATGTAATGGAAGTACAGGACCTATTCTTTGTACTTGAAAAACACAGGAAAATAAATCAGTTTCCATATATAATACAACGGATTTAAGTAAGAAATTTAATTCTTA
The DNA here is from genome assembly GCF_000710305.1 of Buceros rhinoceros silvestris. Taxonomy (NCBI): domain Eukaryota; kingdom Metazoa; phylum Chordata; class Aves; order Bucerotiformes; family Bucerotidae; genus Buceros; species Buceros rhinoceros. The sequence continues at coordinate 24,327 of NW_010388904.1, read as the reverse complement.
AGAGGAGCTAGGGCAAGCACAAACACAGAAGATGACAGCAACATAGAAACATTTTTCAAGTATTGAATTCCAAAATGATCTGGCAAAGGTTTTTAAAAACAGCACTCTTAAAAGTTGGTTAAGTCACTCACTTTACAGACAGAACCCATCTTTGTTGCAGTGGCAACCACCTCACTTAAGAAAACCAAACCTCAATATTGTTAGACTTTTAAATTTCATTTTTTCCTCTTCCTAGTGAGAGGAAGCCATCTACCTTTATCCTATGGATTTATCTGAAAGGCTCAAGTTAAGAACAGAAGCATTCCACTATGAGCTCCTCGAATAATGTTATTAGTGTCATTTTGGGTAATTTCATGTCATTGCAAAGGCGAGAACTGAAGGACTCCAGAAAACCTGGTGGCAGAAGGCAGTCTCAACTGGTTCAGAAGTGGATCAAAGACCTGTCTATAAACCTATCTCCACTGTCCTATGTAGGATCTCCTGTTGCTGCTGTAGGAGTCACAATACTAGTACAGATGAACAAACCATTGGTCTGATCAACAGGTTGGCACTATTCCATTTGAAAGGAAAATGTAAATGTCATTTTTACATACTTAATGTTAACTCTCACAGAAACAGCAGCATGAAGACAAGGCATTCTGCATCTCATTCATCCACTCCATACCAAAAATAGTTTACATCAAATAAGAGATCATTGTCTTATTCATTTTTCCCCCCTCTACCTCTGTAGATTTTCCACTAGAACTGAGAGTTATGTCCAAGAAAATTTTTAGTTCTATACAGGCAAATTTTATCCTAATAATGAATTAGAATAACTAGGTTCCTTTCTGTCGTGATCAGTCAGGACAGACAACGCAACAACAGCTTGTGTGCACACAAAGCCTTTATTGCAAAGAAAGTGCACAGTTTCTCTTATCACATTGCTTTATACTTTTCCAGTGCAGTGTTTTGCTTACATGCCTTACTTGGATTGGTTCCAGGTTCACTCTCCTGCCCAGAGATGGCCCAGCTCTCCAATCACCCATTGACACAGCCTCTGTCTCCTCCTAAATAACACACCTCTTGCTGCTGGCTGACAGCAGACTAATTTGGCTTCTTCCCGGGACCGGCCGGGGTCATGCCCACACCCTTCCCTCCTGATCTATTTTGGAGATAAAGAGGAATGGCATCTCAGCAGTTCTTCTTCTGTTCTGCTCAACCTCCAAAGTAGAAGTGAACATAAAATTGAACAAGGCCTTGTGATGACCAATTCTTAAACAATCCATTCTTCAAAACAAGGCACAGACAGGGAATAAAAGACACATGGGTTAATCTGCAGCAGTGAAGACTTACTTTTCCCAACAGTTCAAGTAATCTTACTAGTACATTCAAGCAAACTGCAAATAGTCCCAGTATTATCAAGGAGCATGAAATGGAGAAAACAGTCTGTGGAAACTGAAAATTTTTATGGAAAAGGGTACTGCATTTAAAATTCCTCCACATTTTCCTTAGCCATTGAAGCAAAGTATCTACTCAATAAAACAGAAGTCTGAAAACAGATTGATTAATAGCCCACACTTCATCAGCACACACATCCCAGAATGCCAGTTTCACTGGCCATCAGGACAAGACAATCTGATTTAATGAGGGAAAACGTTGAAAGGAGATGAGCAAAAAATGGAATTTGGTTTGCTTGCTTTTCTGAAGGGAACGAAAGAAAGTGACAACCCTCTCTCCTTTCACAACTGATTTTGAAATGTTTTGCATTTATAAATATAAAAGAGAGGCCTTCTCTGATAGCTGTTTCAGATTTTAAACTGCTCTGCAACTGGTAGACTGCAATCATACTTCCCTTCTTTCCAACGAGTCTCTAGTTTCATTAGTGACAAATACGAATCAGAACAATGGCACAGACTAATGCCATCAGTACAATAGATGCCTATTAATGTAACAAGTCTGCCTAAGAAACTGCAATAGTATGTAATAAATTTTCGTTTTCATAAGCATGCAAGAATACCACTTGAAGTGCAAATGAATTAAAAAAAAGGTAGGCAAGCCATATGATTTAATTTCAAAATAGCCTAAGTTATTAGCTTCACATCTGTGAAACTGGGATAGAAAAAAGATGCACCAGATTTGAAGGAACTCCTGTTTGCAGTGTTGAAGTTATCAAAACCCCAGGCCTTACCACAGAGCTGACACCTCCTTGGAAAGATTTTTAGGTGTAAGCAATTTTGTTTTACAAGTCAGAAGATAGAATTTTAAAAAATTATTAATGCTTTAGTTGTTTAAACTGTTAAAATTGGTAGGAAAAAATAAACACATAAAGCTTTTAATACATTTCTACAGCTCCACAGGAATAAATTCCTGCAAATTCAGAAACAATGGAGTGCAGCTGTTGATGGCTACAGGCTGTTCAGAAGGGACAGGTGAGAGAAGAGGGGCAGAGGCATTGCTGTGTCTGAAGAGGAGCCACAAGTAGGTAAAAAAATTATGGGTAAGAATCAGGGACCAAGGCAACAAAAGGAACCTTGTGCTGGCATCTGTTACAAGCTGCCTGATCAAGGGGAGCCTACTGACAAAGCCTTCTTACTCCAGCTACAGGAAGCTTCTCAATCGAGGCTCCCCCTCATCCTGCTGGGGGACTTCAACTCCCCCCTCCTCCCACCCCCCAACATCTGCTGAAGTAGTATGACAAGCTGTGGCCAATCCAGAAGGGTCCTAGAATGCACTCAGGATAACTTCTTAAGCCAGGTACAGACAGCCCAACCAGAGGGAATCCAGTACTGGGCCCAATGGTCACCAGCGCAAGTGAGCTAACTGGTGACATCAGGATTAGAGGCAACCAATCTGCAATGATCATGGACTGGTAGAGTTCACAGTCCTGAAGAATACGGGTCAGGCAAGGAATATAGTTAGGACCCTGGATTTTAGGAAAGCCAACTCCCAGCTCTTCAAAGGGTCAATAGGACCCCCTGGGAAATGGCCCTAAGGGGCAAGGGAGCAGAACAGAGCCAGCAGATCTTGAAGAACACTTTCCATATAGCCACATGTAAGACATCAGAAAAGAAAGGGAAGAGACCAGCATGGCTGAATAAGGACCTGCTGGTCAAACTAAACAACAAGAAGAAACTGCACAGGCAGGGAAAGCAGGGACAGGTATCCTAGGAAGAGTATAGGGACCCTGCCCACCTTATTTAGGGATGAGGTCAGGAAGGTTGAGGCAGGATGGAGCTGAACATGTAAGCAATGAATAATAAGAGTTTGAACAGGTATGTCAACCAGAAAAGGAAGGCTAAAGACCCATGTCAAATCTGCTCAGGGAGCATCCTAACAGTTAACAATAGGCACTACTGTAAGTCAGCTCCTAAGTCAATGCCATGGCCCTGTTCAAGTTACTGGAATACATATACAACCTCAAAATATTAGTCTAATATCCTGAGACTATTTATTTTACTCTATTTACATTTTCCAGCAAAAATTACCATTAGAGCAACAGTGATGCATAAAACCAAGAGCAGACAGCTGTCTGATACCAAAACTGATTATTCAGTTTTTATAGTCAGCAGGTTTTATCCCTCGCAAGCTAGCAGATAAGGGTTGCTTTCTTCTTAAATCATTTTCAGTGTTGATATAACTTACACACACACTTTCCACACGTGCTCCTACCCTGCTTGACATCAAAGTAAACCATTCCAAACATCAGACTTCGATGCTGTTATTTTGGACATAATGTGTCCATTATGTCACATTCTAATTTTCAAGTTTTCAATTACATAAAGGTATTCATGTGGCCATAAAAAAATACCCTTGCAACTCAATTCACAATTGCATAAACAATCAGCATTTAACATGTAGTCTATCAGCACAGTTTGAAACAGTAAAAAGAAGTTGAAGTCTCCAGACCACTGTTCATCTTCCAGCAGCATCAGAACTAAAAATTAGACCCAACAATTTAAGAATCAATAAATTCTTTTACCGATCATTTCACTAAATGGCATGGAATAAGAACATAAGGTCTCAGGAAAGTAAGGAGAGTTGCTACAGATAAAGAAGAAACAAAATGGAAAACAGAAACCACTACTCAAAACCAGAACAGGCAGGTATTTAGTCACAGTAACAGATTTTTCTACTGACAAAAAACACTGGTTCAGAGAACACTTCGTACTTTCTTGCTTTCTCACAAGGGGTTGCAGCAATACACTTGCCTTTTAAGTGAATATCCCTTCTTTGTTCTGGAGATCTTCCTTTAGGAACTCCTCATTTCTCCAATTATACTATTTCCTTCATTTCTTCACTTTGTCTTATAGTAAGCATTTCCCCGATCAGATCTGTGACAGTTCACAGTACATTGGCATTACCTACGACTATGCTCTGTCATTTACTTTTGGCCCCCTAAGCATACCCTTCACCTGCTTGCTAGGTAGGTATGCCAAAGCAGCTGCTTACAATCACATCCTGGAAACTCACCTTTGGAGTAATGGAGATAGCCACCTAGATCCAGTCAGAGGTTTAGCAGGAAAACTATCTTCCACCAAAGCAGAATTTTTAGTCTAGGTGATTCTTCTATTTCTTTCTCTGTATCTCCCCATCACTTCATGCAAACCACCGGTTTGCCTTATCTCTTGATTTGTCAAGCAATTTACCATCTCTAGGCATTTGTTGAACATCTACCAGAGCACAGTAACTACTCAAGTAGCTAGTCATTACACAGTATTGCAATTTAAACAAACCAGTAGTTTCTCACTGACGTTCTAAATAGATTATTATGTGAGATGAATGCATAAATCTGAATTTTTCTTCTAGCTTATCAGATAAAATGAAAGCTATATTCAGGTTCTGCAAAGAATAAAGTAACAACTATTGGATTAAGAGTTCCTTTTTTTATATATAAAAAAATATTTTAGAATGTGTCCTGGTTTGAGCTGAAGCTTCCTTGTTTTGGGAAACGGACAAACAGAATTATTCCATGCAGTACAATAACTCCGCATTTAATTGGTTAAGAGAGTCAGGTGAACGTAACATTACATTGGGAGCCTTTAAAAGCAGCAGGCTGGGGAGTGTCGCTCTCTTGGACTCCGGGCAGCGTTATGGAGGGAGAGCTCCTGCGAATCTGCTGGCCTGACCCGGCCCGGCCCAAGAGCACCGGAGGATTACGGACTTC
>NW_010388904.1:0-19046 GCF_000710305.1 Buceros rhinoceros silvestris | reverse complement strand
TCCTCGCCAGGGGAAGAATTTTACTTTCTCTGTCTGCAGCTGCAGAGTCTTCACTCCCACCTCGCTGCTGGGTGTCTGCCAAGAGCACTGACCCTGAACAAGACTGTTAAGAACTGTGGTTATCTAAGTCTTCTCTTCTTTGTTTTTCTTTTCCTCTTTCTTGGTTTGTGCATATATATATAGCGGTGTGGATTTATTGTTATTAAAAGCTTGTTTCAGTTTCCCGAACACAGACCGAGGTGTGAATTTCTTCTGTCCCCTTTAAACCCCTTCTGTCTCTAGCAAGACAAAAGGGATCATTAAGGAATTCGAGGAGTTGTTACCTTAGTCCCAAACACATCAGGAGCATTTACCAAATATACTGCTGGGCAGAGACAAGACCTAAGTCATTCAGGAAGAAGCCATCCAGTGCTGGCAAACCGCCACAGCTGCAAAACTCTTCAAATGGCCTATAGAAAAAAATCCCTCTGCATTCCCTACTCCTTTACTGATGCAGCTGAAATTTACTTTCCAAGTCCTCAGAAAAGAGTCCATCTCCATTCTAACAGTATCCTAAAAGGGCAGATGAGGAGGGATGTGCAAACACATCAGATTAAAATGAAATTCTACATGAAACAAAGCATGTGCAACAGACACACACACAGAGTCACAAAACCACACATACAACCTGTATTTGCCACTGCACATACATCTAACTAGTGATTTTTTCAAATACCCCATGACACTGTATGATAAACTGGACTGACAAAGAGGTCATCACTTAGAAATCAACATATTTCAAAGTATCCCTCAACTTCATCTTAAGCAAGGATCCCACTTCTCCCCTAGAGCTGAGGCTTCCATCACCTACTTGACATACAAAGATACTAGGCACACTCTAATCTGTTGTCTGCTAGTATGTCTCCCTGCCTCGGGAAACTATTAATAGTCTATTCAATTGGCTTTTCTACTTCTCCTGTAGCCTGAAACTTCAACAATACACCAACTGTATACGGATCGCATTCTAGAGGGATCTAGGACATTATCAGTTTTTCATTGTTCTAGTTCCCAAGTGACTCCACTCTAGCATGATCTACAAGATTTTGGCATTTCACCTCATCACAACAAGAAACTTTAGCTTAGGCTAGGATGCTCTTTTGAACAGTGAACCAAGGCTTCTATCAAGCTAAGTAGTCATACACATGGAAAATGATTTTTCCCTTAACAGGTGAACAGAGCTCTTGGATGGGTACGAACTTCTCACATGTTTGAAGAATAATTTACCTTCATTTTTAAACTCGTTATACTTAGTGTACCATTACTCTCATTGGTTTATACCATTATTTGGAGGGTACACTCTTGACCCTCACCCCACCCTATCGGTATTCTTTTCTGATATTTTAAAGAGCATTTGTACTAAAATTCTATAAACTTAATTACTTTGTCACCTTTCCTGTTCAGTTTTTAAAAAGTGTCACTTCTGTCTCATTTTAATTTGAAGAAAGTAAAAACAAATAGTCAACTGACTCCAGCTAGAGAGAAGAGCAAAAAACAAGGAAAGTATAAAGTTCCTAGAATGGGTCTGACGGGCATCTTACAGTAAAAATAGCATATTCCAATTTAACTCTGGGCCACTGTGAGGCAAACTGATTTCTGCTTTGCGGAACATAACTTTAAAATATTAATAAATATCAGAGGCAAATAAGCATGTTTAATTTTTCAGAGATTAAGCATTAACCAATTAAAATGCAACTGTAGTACTCATGCATATTGACACTATCACCACTCAAAACCCTCCCTACCTTGTACCCTTATCTCAACATCCCACCCTTCAAGCTTTTTGTTAAAAACCCGGTTTATATTGAACTTTAGCAATCTAATTTAACCTCTAAAGCCAGAAGAATATGAAACTTATTTCCCCTTAATTTTTACATACTTGAAATCTGTCAGAAGCAACTGTACCCTGCTCAAGGAAAAAAAATCCACTCCCTATTTTGATTCAGTTGACTTGCCCCAGTAGAGGGTAAAAGTGATGTATCAGTATGTCACAAAACTAACAGTGCATAAGTTCATCTAGATATCTCAAGTATTAATTTTACAAAGTCTTCTTTCCCCATCCCCAAGATATAAAGATCTTAATCCTTACTTCCCTTCTTATACCAAGCTTCTTTGACATGTTTATAAACTTTTCTCCCCTCAGTTAAGGAATCCAGGATAAAACACAACAGTCCTAATTCTTACAATGCTCACGATACCAAATAACTGCCAACACATTTGCCAAAAAATTACTACAGTGTAACAACTGCATGAAATCAGTAGCTTAAGTATCAGGGATTTTTATATATTTAAACCACAGATCTGAAGGGTCTAATTATGTTTCTAAAACATAGAAAAGTCACTAGGTTCACAGGTTGCTATGCTGGTATTCCCCCATCCACTATCACTAAGTTTGTTCAAAAAAGTATACGAGTGAAGGGCTGTGGACATAGTCTACCTGGACTTTAGTAAAGTCTTTGACACTGTTCCCACAGGATTCTCCTGGAGAAACTGGCTGCTCATGCCTCAGATGAGTGTGCTCTTTGCTACATAAAAAACTGCCTGGATGGCCAGGCCCAAAGAGTGGCAGTGAATGGAGTTCAGTCCAGTTGGTAGCTAGTCTCCAGTGGTGACCCCAGGGCTCAGTACTGGGGCCTTTTCTCTTAAACAACTTTATCAGTGATCTGGATGAGGGTATTGAGGGCATCCTCAGTAAGTTTGCAGACAACACCAAGTCAGGTGGGTGTGTCAATCTGTTTGAAGATCAGGAAGCTCTACAGAGGGATCTGGACAGGCTGGATCAATCAGCCAAGGCAAACAGTATGAGGTTCAGCAAAAAGGCCAAGTGCTAGGTCCTGTACTTGGGTCACAACAATTCCCTAATAAAATCTCTTTATTAGATAAACCTACTTATTTTCCATAATCATCCTTAAAGATTCACATAAGATTTATGAGAGAAATTAAAATTTTAGCACTTATTTCAGTCCAAAAGAACTCAGGAGAACCAAGCAACCCTGAAACATTCTAACATAGCCACTAGATTGAGAAGCCGGAATTCTCTCTACAGCTGTCCATGGATGCACAAAGCCTGAAGTTCACTATCTTATTCTTATACGCTTGACTATTTCCACAAAAGAATGGACTAATGTTTAGCAGAAGAAATAATACTTATTGCAATTGACAGTACAGATCTCTTGCTTGTCAGAGAGAAAAAGTACTCTCTTCTCCAAGTGATGCAAGCGGATTTTTCAAGCCTCATGACAAAATCTTCACACCTGCCTCACCTAGAAAATGCAGTGAGATCCTTTATCTCAACAGCTGTGCATTTTGCATTAGGTTACACAGGGAGCATTCCAACTGTTTCTGATGAGACATTTAGATAGGAATTTAAAGTCCTCTGTGGGCATATCTGCATTTAACATATGACAAATAACATTATATATAAACTTCACTTGTAATTTAATAGAGCTTGATTGTGTTTTCAAAGACATTTACTTCCATTTTCAAAAGCAAATATAAACAATAAAAATGATACTGAAAGTAACAGAAATATATTTGATTTGCCATGCTTTGCATTAATTAGGCAAGCAATATTTTTACTTTGCTGCTACCCTTGACGTGGATGCAAAAGTAGACTTCTAACCAAGATGACCTAAGGATATGAGATAAATGATGTATAGGTATTTTAAAAATACCTGTGTGATAATTCCAGTTTAAAGTGTTTGCACACGGCTAGATGTTCAATCTCCGCACACTCAAAAATACCAAAACACTGAAGTTTAATATTGCTAGAAAGAACTTACTTTTATTGTAGCAGGTTGCCAGTACACCTTTATCTGCAGGACTGGTACTGATGTGCCAAATTTCACCCACTTGATGAAGCAGAACATTTTTGTTTATAATGTTGTTTTCATCATCAAAATCTATGATGTGAATCTGGAAATACAATAAAAGAGAACATTAGGGTTTCAAATGTTTTCTTGTGGGTCTTAATTATACACAATGACTGCACAGAACAATTTAATGAGAATTTTATAACCAATATCCACTTTAATTAATTGTTATACTAACAATTTAGTATATCATTGGTTTCATGCAGCATACACTTTTTTCTAGAAAAACATAGGCAATTTTGCTCTTTAGAGGAATACCATGTTTATTCTTCCCAATTTTGCAACTTAAAGCCCGAAGGCAATTTTTCATTTTATGGCCAATAGTAAATAAGACACCCTTTTTGCGATTCACACTTTTTATAGCAATAAAGAGAAATAACACTGCCATCCTTAGTCTAAATGTCTGCACCAATTCTGCACCGAAATCAAATTCAAACATACCATGTAGAAAGAAGGGGAGAAAGGGAAAGGACTCTCATTTGAAACAAATACTGTAAACTCAGTAAGAAGCTTTCTGAAAGTTCACTTCAGCAATCACCTACCTGTGCCAATATATAAATCTGTAATCCCTTATATGCTGAGAAAATAAAACATTGAACTGAAAGAGGAACAAAACATTAGTATTTAAATATATAGACAAGATTTAAGACATACAGATAGATTTGCTTTTTGTGATTCTGATTTTTGTTTGCTGCAGGTTTTTGGGGGGATGTTTTGGGGTTTTTCTTGGGTTTTTGTGTTTGTTTTTTTTTAAGCAGTCTACAGTACTTTCATTTTTCCTCCCTATTTTTAGTTAGTTGTTTTTCTATAGCTGACTCAGAAATAGGAGAAACTGAGAAAGCTTCTAGCCTGGCACAACATACACAAGTAACTTTACTCATGGGACTAATTTCACTAAGCTTAACAGTGAACAAATAAATTTTAGAAGAGTCACAATTTTTAGAGAACTGTATCCTCATTAAAAATTCATTAGCAAAGTTGGCTGAAGAATGAATAGAAAAAACCAAGAGACATCCTATCATAATTCAGTAGACATAATTCAGTCGTTAACCACTGAATCACTGCAAAAATCTTAGCTACACAGTATTACAGCAAATTTTCTTAAATACAGAGGCTGCTCTATAGGTCTCAGCCTAAACTGGTAATATTACACACACTTTTTTAAAGGGCTGAATTTACACATTACCTTTTTCTCATCCAAACACTGTCATCATCAGCTTCTTGAAACCTCATCACCTGTATTATTCTTCCATTCTGCCATCCAAGGCAGTAATCAGCTGCAGAGGTGCTTAAATAAGTTGTCTTTTCAGACTTCATTTGTTGCCCTGAACCTAGAAATCTACCTAGGACTCAGGATTCTATTCATCTACCCCAACAACTGTATATCCATCTTCCTGTCCAACTTAGAGTGACCCTTCTGCCTTTCAATCTTCAGAATCTAACATCATTTACCTATTACTTCACTTTATTTTGGCTTTCTGTACATGCCCTCTCAGATCTCTTCCTAATTCAAGAGCTTCTGTCTATAACAAAAGCTCTTGCTCATTCCATCATTAAAGATAAGTTTTAACTTCAGCCCTTTTTTTGTTTTTCAATAAACATTTAAATATATCATCTCTTCAGTCTATGCTGCTCTTATCAGACAGTTTTTGATGCTCTGAAAAAACTTAGAACTCAAACTGTTGACAAGTCAAACAGCCACTTTACAAGCACAGAACTAAAAGGCAAAGATTAGCAACGTACTTGCAAGTCCAAGGTAAGACATTTTCATCATACTCATTGGCAAGAACAGGAATTTTTTTTTTTTATACACAGTAAAGTATCAGTAATCGGCTTTAGCATAACAGAAGGGGATCTTTCAATTTACTGAATTGTGTTTTTAACAGAGAAAGTGTGAAATACATGAGGATCTGTCATGGTTTAAAAACTAGAAGTTATTTTAGTTCAGATCTGCTAAATATGCTTGTTTTCAGCTATCTCAAGAAAAAAAAAAAAGGGGGGGCAACCTTCATTGGAGTCACTGGAGTCTCCCTCGGCAGCTCAAACCATGTCCCAGAAGGCAAACCACCAATCCCATTTACTACAGTCACACACATTCTCTACCCACACTAACCAGGTTAAGAGGGTCACTCAGCACATCAGCTAAGGGAGTCCTCTTCACCCCATCTGAAGCTTTCTGAAGGCACCGATAACCTAATTCTCCTCACTGTTACTGTTTCTGCTTCATGGGTAACTGGAAACAGCTGGAACATACAATTAACTGATTAAAGGTCTGGACAGAGACTCCTAGGAAATATGAAATGTAATTCTCATGCAAAAGTATTGTTTATACCCTTTTGAGTTGAAAAATGACATTTTTCACAACTATGCCAAACACAGTCTGTGAGAAAATGTACTGAAGAAAGAACGAACTGCAAAAGGTCCCCCAATGTTTTTCTGCTAAGGAACTTAAGCATGCTGGTTTGAACACTTGATACATTGTACTTATCATATGGAATAGTGACTTCACCAAGTATTAAGGACAAAAATTTTCATAGAAAATACAGTAGTACCAAATACTGTACTAGTGTGATGTCCAAGACCAATATTTGCAGAAAGAAATATTCACCTACAATTGTCTAACCAAACTGGGCAAACCTTCAGTACTGCAGGGTGTTTTCCTTCTGTTTTTGAACCATGATCTTTAACTTTTTCCAATGGAGAATAGAAATGAGCTTTACCATGGATTAGTTAGTGTGGCATATGGATACCATGGATGATGATAATGAAAATGGTAAGTGTAAGTAAGCTAGGTCCACACAGAGAACTTTCTCAACATGATTAGAGTGTAACAGTTAATGATGTGTAATCATAAGTCTTGTGGAGCACACCTCTTAGAAGTGATTGGTTTTATTACCAGTAATGAAACAAGTTACTAATCCACTCTAGTTACACTGGGAAAAATTCCCACTCAACACATGTATTGAGGAAAGAGTAGCAATATTTAAATGAGAATAAGTAACTACTCAGTTCACCTCAGAATCTGGAGACATTACTGATTGCTAAGGAAATTACTAACAAAGTAAGACTAAAGTTGACCAATTTCCACACAAAAGAGCTCTTTTTCTTCAATTATGCAATCTCCAATTGATTTTTCTGTCATCAAGCATTCATGGGCAGCAGAAACTGGAAAATTATTTTAGTTCGGCCAATGCCCTGCTTTGTGCCTATATAATGCTATGCAATAAAGTAAATCATGAAATAAAGTATCTTAGGTTCCAAAACAAGACTAAAAACAACTTGAAGAGTTCCAAGAACTAGAGACGAGAAAAGAATAAGTGTCATAGACATCCTATATGTTTTCAAAGCGTATCGTGAATACACCAGACCATATAAAAATGCATCAAATCATATAAAAATCAGGTTTAACTATTAAAGTACTGAAGAGAAACGTTTCACAACTACACTGTGTAGAACAGTGCAAAGAGAAACTACTTAATTTCCAGCGAGTTACGAGGACCAAATGCCAAGTACTACACACTGTTTGTATCTCAAACACTGATAGAACATAAAGTCTTAATGATTTTCTTTTGCTTTGAAATACCAGTATTAATAGGAAAATATTTTCAACAGATCTCCTATGAATGCTTAATCGCTTCAGACAGCAATAAACCTCAGAGGCAGAAGTTACCACACCAGCTGTATAACTACCACGCTTTCATTTGCACTATACCTGTTCATGACTAGAAGGAAACAAATACTCTGCACATGATGGCACTGCCTAAGAAACCTCTTACTGTGCAGTACTTGGTCAAGCACTAGAGGCTGCAAGCCAGCTTGTGAGTTAGGTAACTAAAAAAGTTTGGTAAATCTAGAAAACCTACTGCTGAATTAAGCAATGACGACTTGAAGCCTAGGGCATTTCTTGGGGATTAGCAACTAGCTGAGAGGAGCTGATGGCCTGAGGCACAGCTAAAGGCCAAAAATCCCCAAACATTTGTTTATACTCTAGGAAGTGTCCTGCATTTCTAGTATTAATGTTATTCATTGGAGAAAGAAAGGCATCCTCAATAAAGTAGAAATGTGAGTAAATATTTCTAAAATATGTAGTAAATGCCCAATCAACTTATATGAATCAGAACATTTAGATCATTGAAGATGTGCTGGATATCAACTGATCAGTGAGAATCACTCTCCAACTATAATTTATCATCAGGATTTCATTAGCTGATTCAAGTAAAAAACCAATACATGTATAAATGACAGTAGACAATCACATTATAACCACGTCTGAAGAACATCTGAGACAGCACAATCAAAAACATTATTTGTGTATTGAGTTTTGTCTGTCACTTCTTTTGTTACTGGTCTCACAAGTATTACAAGAAATAAAGTGAATATTCCTTCCCATTTATGCCTTCGAATATTTTTATCTCGAGCCTCATCCTGTATTATTATTGACTAAGAAACTCGAAACCTCACTGGGAATTGACAACTCACATCTCCCAGAGCTATGGTTCTGAGTTCAGTTTCTGCAGTCTATCACAGACCAGTTGAGTTTGTGACAGAACCCGTTCTAGGGGCTTCTGTGGTGGATATTATCCTTGGCTAACATCCAGACTCCCACCCAATCACTTGCTCCCCCCAAGCAGTACAGGAAGAGAAAGTGGGAAGAACAGGAATGAGAGGGGTCACAGGCCAAGCTAAAGACAGGGAGATCACTTACCAGTTACTGTTGCAGGCAAAGCAGACTTGACTTGGGTAAATTAATTTACCAATTAAAATAAAAATGCAATTACTAATCTGCATAGTGGGAAAGTAAAAGACGAACCTTAAACTAGCACCGTCTCTGCCCAGTTTCCCAGGCTTAACTTCACTCCAGACTCCTCTAACCCTGTCCAAGCAGTGCAGGGGTGTGTGAGATAATGATATGGTACGTATGGTCAGTACATAGCATTTTGTCTCTGATGCCCTTCCCATCTCACTCTTTTCTTCCACTCCAAAGTGAGATCTTCAAGGGCCACAGCTCCTTCAGGAACATCCACCTGCTCCACTGCATGTGCTCCACAGGCTGCAGAGAATACCTGCCCCACTGTGGAGATTCTTCTGTTTCTCCTGACCTTGGTCTTACCTCTGTCATTTCCATCACTGTTTCTCAGTCTTTGTTCCCTCCTCCTCTTTCCATCCAGTATTTTCTCTCCTTTCTCTAACATTTTCACAGAGGTGCCACCTGGCTGACTGGCTCAGCTGTGTCCTGTGGCAGGTTCATTGGAACCAGCCATGTCTGGCACAGACAACCCCTGGCCTCTTCTCAGAGGCCACCACAACAGCCTCTCTGCTACCAAAGCCCTGCCACCTGGACACAGTATAACTCTCTAATTCTTCTGGCTCCAAGATCTTCTTTCAGTATGAAGGCATTTACTGAAATTGAGTTACAAAAACTAAAATTGTTGTACAATTAGAAGTTTTGTACTCTTAACTGCAGAAGAAACAGACCAATAGAAACTGAGCTATGAAAGTCACTCAAAGTTTAAATTGCTGTTAAATTTGTGATCAGAAAGTTGATTACCGGTAATTAATAATGAAAAATCCACTTTATGAAGCTTCACATACACAGAACTGTGCATGTACTAGCAGCCCCATCACAGGTAATCGAGGCTTAAAAGACTTTGTTTACTTTGAATCTCTTCTGTGGTTTAAAGATAGTTCCAGAGAATCTCTAGGTTTAAATTAAGAAAAATACATACCAGTTCCTTTAGTGAAACAAGGAGATTTAGTCACACAAATTAAGAGAGTAATTTAATTCAAGAAAATACACACAGCTTTCATTCACCTACCTTTCTGACCAATACCTTCACATCTACTCACAAAGTTTAACTTGACTATCCCTAATGTTCAAATCCAACAGTAGGGAGAAAGGAAGAGGAATGATATTAGAACAATGTTAAAAAAGGAGGCAAAAATACATCTGACATTTGACAGAAGAATTACCTGATTATCATATCTGAGAGACTGTGTTCCAACCAAAAATCTTATTGCATCCGTTTCTGCTGTCTGAGGTGTTAAAGCTCGTGCCTAGTGAAGAAGAAAGCCATTAGAAAAGTCCAATTAATATGATTCATTAATATCAGCAAAAATCTTGAAGCTTACATCTCAATTGTCATTTTAAGCACTACATTCTTGCAATCTGCTGACTTTCTTGCCCTTCCTGTCTATTTTGGTTAATACATTTTTGTGCAGTTTCTCACATTTGTGAGGTGCATTTCATCCCTCACAAATGTGAGGAACACATAGGCGCTAAATACATTATCTGCCCTTCATTTTAACAATGATAATTTTCAGTATGATATCAGCTCTTCCAAACTAATTCTCCTTTATCAGCTGAAAAAACTCTATAACAGTGGACAACTCTTAAAACCATTAACTACACTATCCAAAAAAGAGACTGCTCTCACAGAAGTTTTCCAGCCTTTCAAGACTGAAGACAACTGCATAAAAACAAATCTGTCTTTTCACCATTAAGTACCAAGTTTAGAAGAAAGTTAAAAAACTAATCCCTTTTCCATGCCATGCCACTAGAGACATGCATTCTCTGAATGATAGGAGAAATTGTTATTTACCTAACAAAATTTTGTCATAAACTTATTTTTTCATATTATTGCTCATGAGCAATAAGACAAGGCTAGAGCCCTTGCCTTGCTTCTTCAGCTTGCACCAGTCTTGAAAGAAGCAAAACAAAACAGTTAAGGGCCATGGGAGATATTGAGAAATAAAGTATAGCTTGAACAAAACCCACAATTGCTATTTTGTACTAGTCATTAGTAGGGACTCTTAGCTAATTTTGAGTAAATGGGAGGTAAACTTACACTCAGAGGCACTTTTAACAACTGTTAGGAAACTGTGAGGAATATACAATACTTCCCGATGCAAATTATACCCTAATAATATTGTTCAATATGATTTTTTTCAAAACAAAAAAACTTCGCAAATCACATCCTATTTGTCATATAATAGTTGTGACCTTTGGACACTATAGCTTGTATTGCAAACAAATACTTCAGAAGGATTCAGGTAACTATTGAATGGCCCTTCTTACTGCCACGTCATTATGTAGCTAGCTAATAATTACATTCTGGATTGAGGAACATTTTGCTTCAATATAGCTCTATTTGAATCTTATTTTTAAATCAGTATCAGGAATATGCCTAGAAGCTTGCAAGGGAATATTTTAAATACAAAATATCACAATTTAAAACAATTTAATTCTAGAACAGCAACTTGAAGAGATTTGAGTTTTCTTAAATAAGGCAAAGCAACCCAAGCCTTTGCCTGGCAGTAACAACCAGAACCAACTCATTTTTCAGAATAAGCTCCGAACTCCTACAGACCAGATACTTCTTATCCTGCATCTGAAATGTGCAATTTCAACAATGTAATATTTGTGAAGATTGAGCATAAAAATGCAGTGAGCTTAGTAAATATAGCCTAGTAGCGTAACAGTTACATGGGGAAAAAAAAGCATCAGAGAACATGATTCAGTGAGTAGTTTGTGTTTGAAACATATTCAAATGCGGATCAGAGATCAGTGTGAACCTTTACAGATTTCTTCATACTCTCCTATTTATGCAGCACTTGCCTACAAGCCTAGACAGTGTTTCTGACTGACAGAAACAACTAAAGTTCACCAAGAATATTTCAGAAAAGCTTTTATTTTTGTCTTGAACAGAATTTACATTTGCAGATCCTTGGCAACAGCTCCTTTTCGTTTCAGATTTGCCTTCAATTACTTTGAAGAAAACACTAGGAATAAGCCACCGGCTATGTATCTCTTTCAATCAAGCAAGCTTCTGTTGTTTTGGTAAGTCAAACTGAAGAGAACTTCAGGATCTTCAATAAAATGAAGAAATAAAGGGGGGTTTCACACCTCTTAAAGCCTTTTGAGTAGGTCTTAGTACGCTGCTTTCAAAAATGAATCAGGTTAGACACAAAGTAGCCAAAATACAGTTAGGTGCCTACATCGTAAGATTTACATCATCGGTTTCTCTTCCCTTTAAAATTATTTCCTGTTTCACAGGGTAGGTTGGAATCAAAGGACAGAGAATAACTAAACACATTTCACAAGAAACACACTATTGTTTATTCTCTGTCATAAGACTAAACATCCATGAGACACAAGGTTCAAACTCAAATGTTCATAAATCAGAATGATCCGATTTATAACAGAAACAACAGTACAGACTTTCAGTTGTCTCCTGTGCAAAGATATGTCTAATTTTGTCTACTCCAAGTTACTTTTAGAGGAGTTCTTTCAACAGATGAAGACACTGAGTAACTCTTCAATAAACAACATAACTGAATTTGGAATTCTGTCAAAATCAAGAACAGTGCCTTAATTTTGTCATCTTGCACCGTAGCCTGTTAGGGCAGGTTGCAAATAACATTTCACAAAAGCATCCTGCCTCATGACTGCAGCTACCAGATAGAAAAAAAATAAAAAACATAGTATAATGAATTTTGATTAATCTAAAGCAATAGAGCTTACTATTTGTCTAAAAACTCAGCATCCACAAAACACTAAACTGCCTAACTTGAAAAGTTTACTACCTAGGTTATTCAAGTATTATTTATTAAGAAAATTGCTGTGACATAGAAAATACACAGAACACATGTCTGAAAGGTACAAGTGGTGAAAAAATAAGTTGTCCTTACACATGGTCACAGCAAAGCCCCATGTAATGGATGCTTCTAGTCAATGCAACACCATATGTAAATTAGATTAATTTTTAAAGGCAGCCTAAGACTAGGAAAAAAATATTAGTAAGCAAAGATTAAAACATTAGGAATCAAAGAATCTCTTGGTTACATGTCCAAATTTCAGATTCATCAACAGCTGAGGTAATGAGGAAAAATGTATCATTTAAAGCAGGTAGTTTTGTAAAACAGTGGTGATACAGAGGCAATTTGACTGTGATTGATGTGGTAATCGAATATTTTAACAGTATAGAAGGAAGATTATAAATACATAGTCAAAATTCCACTTTAGCTAACACAAAGAAAATACTGCCTTTGGAAGCCAAACACTAAAGATGTCTCAATGCCACACGAGTCTGCCAAGGAATCCTTAAGAACAACCCCTTCTTAGAGGCTTGTCAAAGTCTATGTATTTATTCTGCATAATAGTCTATAGCTTCCTCAGTTCTCATTTATTCTACTAAATGAGGGGTAGCACAAAAATCACAGAACAGAAAACCAAAGGAATGCAGCAACTATCAATTCATCCCAACTTTTTTTTTCAGGAAAAAAATTAAAGCTCTGGACGTGACAACAGATGCTGAGCAACTGCTGAAGGGATGCAGGAAACAGCATCACCAAAGGGATTCCTGACTAGTACTCTGTACATCACAGGACTGGACACTTACCACACTGAATCTTTCCAGTTGACAAAATCAGTTCGGAGAAAAGCTAAGGTTGAGGTAGAAGGACAGGTAAAAATATCTTAGGGCTCCTTTGTAAGGAATATTGCATGTACTCAAATACATAAACATACTTAATGTGTTAATGAGAAATACTAGATTCCACCTGGCATGTTCAAAAGAGACTTCTTTTTCTAAAAATGAGCATGATGCCCTGCTATAGTGCAGTTAAAACTCGAATACTCTTTTTTAACTAAAACAAGGTATGAAATCACACTTTAATAAGAAGACAAAAATGAATAGTCTATAGCAACAGTCACAATGAAGTTCAATATGGATCAAGGAGACAAAATCTAGTCAAGCAAACATAAACCAGTATTTTCATTTACTGTATCCTGAAGTACTTCACAAAGCCATGAATTACTTATCTAGAGAGGAATAACCATACACATGCAAAAGTAAAAATTAAAAAAGCATTCACAATGCATAATCTGTTCACAAGATAGTAGTGCTGCCAAGCTTTTAGTATCAGAACCGCAAATTCTGCGGGAACACTGAACACGCTCTACTTCTACCACTGCAAAAAGAAAGTAAAACTACTATCATAGCAAAGACCACCACCATCTTGGAGGAATAGAGATCAAAAAGAGAATATTCATATTACATTTAATACAATCAAACAATATATGTGTTGCAGAAATTAGTTTCAAAGTTATACAATCAATCTGTACTAACAAGCAGTGAACTTGCAACACAAAATGCAAAGGATGCAGCATTTGGCTTGCAGTGTCTAAATTTCAGTTTAAAGTTATGTGACCATCTGCTCATGCCGAAAACTAGAAATCGTAAACTACTGCTTTGAGGGGTGGGTGGGTGGAAGAGGAATGACACAGGGCAGGATGACACAAGGGAACAACTGGCTTTGCTGATACCTCATTCCAGAGGCAATGTACAAGTTCCCCACCTTCTCAGAGAAGCCCCAGGTTGCTAATGTCATTAATATTACTTTTGCCTTCTAGCATGATTTAAATTTTCAAGAAGGTACACTTTGATTTTTACTGAGTTAGGACAGCCTTGTTTGTCCCACCACAGCAGGAGACCCTCTATCACTGACTGTAATAAGCTGCAGTGACTATCAGCAAAGAGGCTGGCAGCACACATGCCCAGATGACCTTCAGTGCTCTCAGACAGCTGTTTCCTCCAAATCTTTCATGGCACAAGAATTCCCACTGCTGACATATTTAGTGCACTGACCCTATTCCAAAGGTTGACAGATTCTGTAAGTGTTCCCAGCAACAAAAGGAACCCTCACACAAAGCCTTGCACAGTGCAATCATACTTAGAAATCCCATTCATTTATCATGAACTACCTTTTAATAGTCCCTTAAAGTTCACATAAGCACATCCTCATATTGCCATTAGTCTGTACCGTACCTAATACTAGCAAGACCCTGTTAATTGCTCAAGTGTTCCAAAATAAAGTTTCCCCAGATCTACTTCATGCATTATGAAAATCTTTGAGAGATTCACTAACCACCTTTTTTCTCTCTAGTAAAACTTTAAACTGTACAGCATGTTGGACTGAAGTTCCACAAAAGTCCTTTCAACCAAAATGCTGGCCTCAGGAAGGGCCCTGAAGAGAGAGGCATACAGGACAAAAGTGAGAATAGACACTCAGCCCAAATTAAAATATACAGGATTGGCACTCTGGAGGCAAGTAATCTTAGGAAAGAAAGAGGACTGATCAAAAAGTAGGAATTTCACCACGAGATTTTCCTGCAGTTTCTTGGACTGATTCAATTTTCAAAATAAATCCTCCAAAGACAGCTCTAAAGCTGTATCAAAATTATTATCTACATTGTTTAGACTATACTCTCTCACACCATGAGACACCACAAAAGCTCTCCTAGAGGGGAGACCATTACTGCCTACAGGAGCAATAGGCTCCACAGCTGCCCCCCTCCCATACTGGGAACAGATGAGCCTGAAAGGCTGCTCCAGTTTCCCTGGATACTGCACAAGTGATACACTTCTTCCTAAAAAGTTCCCTTTCTCCTCTCCTTCTAATAAATCTACACTTGCCTTCTACTCTATCAAAGGTTGGTAAGTTGAACTATTCTCAATACATACTGATATTATACATATACACACACACTACATGAGACCTGTGATCAGTCTATTTTGGTTGATCTTTTGCAGTGCTTTAAGATTCTTATTTTAGGAAGTCACATTTGGCTTTAGGGAAATTTTCACCTTACTCTTGCAAACAGGCAAGAAAGTTCTAAAAACCAATAGTCTGTGTTCACATTGATAGAAACCCATTAACAACTAACTGACAATATAATATGGGCCAAGTATTGCTTATTCAAGAAGCACAACAGGACCACAATGCAGCACACAAGCTCTGACAAAGCGTTAGTGCATTTTTAAGCCTCCTTCAGTCAGATCCCATCTCAGGTGCAGTTGGAGTCACCCTTGTCTAGTACAGCTCCGTAGTCAGCCAGCAGGCTTTCTACTGTCCTTTCCTCCTGCTTGTTATGCTTCTTCCTTGCAAGCCCATGTACCTTTGACATGTGACATGCAGCAGGAGTATCTGGCATGCTGAAATTCAGCTCAGTACTGTGGTATCCCCAAAATCCACTAAACGTGCCAAACAAGTGCACCATAATTATCACATTCTGGCACAAGCAATGTTCCTCCTCCCTCCCGCAGTGATGCTGGCTAGCTTCTGAACGCTTTTAAACAAGCAAGATGTAAATATAGTGATACCCCCCAGGACCCCATATACCATATTCTCATAATTCAGGGTATTGGTGAAGTCCACCAAGGCTCCTTTTAGAACAACCACCTTTCAGTATATAAATGTTCTGCAGCTACTGCTGTTGCCCTGTATTCTTCATCATCATGACCCATAGTCACATCACTCAGTCCTCATTTCGAGCAGCATCTCACATTTTCACTCACCACCCACTCTGCAATTTTCTCATTTTCACTCCAGTTGGATGAGCAGAGCAATGGTGGTGGGATATTGTCTTTAAAAAAATACACAAACCAAAACACACACTCTAAAATTCACACATAATTTCTATGTTTGTACAATGTTCATATAGCCCACAGACACACTGAAGAGACCAAAACCCCACCTTGGGAAACCACATTGTTGGGATTACCTGAAAACAGCACAAGCAGCAAGAGTTGCAGCCATCTAGTAAAATGGCGAACTAATTAGGTCAAAATTTTATGACCTATTTTAATCTTGTTTTGATGTTAGATGTTCAGTTCCCCCTCCATCAACCCAGGAGAAAAACCAAACTGAAGCTCTTCCTCACTGTTACATGGTAAAACTTTCTGCATGGCATTTACACATGCTAAATAATTATACATGGTTGTATAAGGGCTCAGGACTTATATCTCTAACTTCCATTCTCATGGGTCAGAACTGTGAGTGATGCACTTCTAAGTAAGATTCTCCTATTCCACCAAGCTTTTTTTGATAAAAATTGGATTCAAAAAAAGAACAATCTCCATTTGTTCATTATTCTAAGTTACTTCACTTATGCCAATACATCAAAACACATTTTGCACATAAAAATGAAAGAAATTGTGTAGCAATAATTTGAAGTTAGTTGATGGAAAGCTCATATCTCCCAGATAGCTATATGTTCCTATAAACCTGTCCACATTGGATCAGATGAAAGGCAAATCTGTACAGCTACATCTTCTCCAGCAGTGGCCAAAGACAAATTCTTATCGACTGCTGGAGCCACAGGTAGCTTCTTCATCTGCAATCCCTCATGTAGCTTCTACATGTCATGGGTTTGTGACACACAGTTTTTACTTGTAACAAGAGTAGAAGATCCCTCCCTCATTTCAAATCTCAACTTTGAATAACTTCTGTCATAAAGCTGAAGTAAAGACTGAAAAGAGAAAAAAAAACAAAAAAACCAAAAACCCAACCACAAACCAAAACCCAAACATAAGAAACAACAACATTCTTCAGACAGGGCTGAACAATTCATCTGAAGAGTCAGTCATAATGCTTCTGACGCTGGAAAGAAGCAGTAGTTGTGATGGTGCTGCAGCTAGCCATTATTGACTGGCAAGACAGAAGAAACCAGGGTTAAAAAGTATAATAAACTTTCTTATTAGGCCTGGAGATGTAAGTCGGAAAAACCAGGCCAGTTTTAGCAACAGAGCCTTTTTCAGAGAGCACAGAGACGTAATTTGTTTTAAAGCCACACCAGCAGTTAACGCAGATCAGAAACAGAAGCTTCATCTCAATGTTCCTTTTCCAACTTAGCCATAAACCACCTTCCCTTTCTCCACCTTCTCTCTAAATTATATGTATTAACTGTAATTCCCTTTGATTACAGACACTTTCTTAGCCCTTTTGCTTTATCCTGCTGACAGGTAGCCCTGTTCACTTCTGCAAAGTATGTAAGAGGTCTGTAGGAGATGTATGATTCAGGGTGGTGGGGAGCACAGGTCTGGGGAGGTCCTAGACAACACACAGGCTAGCTTTCCAAACCTTCTGGAAGACTTAGTATATATCACCTACTAGAAAAAAAAAGATACAGATTTTATTAAGTACAGGCTACATATTCTATCCTGAAAAAGATATTGTATAAGTTTAATTAATTTTGAAGTACAAATTACAGCCATCTCTAGCCAATCACAAAATGTTCGCCTATTATCAGTCTTCAGTAGATACAACATTTAGTACACACTACCTCCTATACAAGAGGAAAATGAAACAAATACACAATTTGCTAAGGAGATCTATTAGCACACACGGGATCACAGAGCACACAACTCAGTAGCCAGGACATCCAAATCTGCTACAAAGAACCTTCATATATTACTTTCCACAAGCACTTTCATAAAGGTGCACATGTACATACTTATATTACTACAGCTACTGTACAACCAAAACATTGCTCTCTAAGCTACAAAAGAAACACAGCACTTCCTATTACTGCTATAAGGGCAACAATGATAGACCAGATGTTGCCAAAGATAATGTAACAACAGCCGAGTAATACCCTTACTGTGGGAAAGAATCATAAATCAGGGTCCCTCTAACCCATCCAGCTACTGAGCTGTTTATGTTCCTAGATCTTGCAGAAACTGTAATAAGCATGAGACCTGTGTTCCTCTTTGAAGATATCAGTAAGTTTAACAGCCCCATTTCTGTATAGCTAACACTAGTATGACGAGCAGTTTTGTCCTATGGGACAAACGCACAGACATGGAACCCCCAACAAGAGATCCCACAAACAGCTAAAACTAATATCTGCAGCTTATCAGAAACATTTTTTCATGTCCTGTCCTCACAAGATTTTTTCCTTTTTTTCTTTTTTAATTTCAGAAAAGGAAAAGATAACTACAAGAACCTCTTTGACACTGCCAGAATTTTCCTACCACGCCAGAGCCAAAGACTTCTCCAGGGGGTGGACCAAGGACTGGTGACAGTGAGGCTGCACACGACCACGAAGGAAACAACCCCCATCCTCGGCCCCCTGCACCCATACTGGTGCACCTGCCCTACCCTGGAGACAGCAAGTTTCAGAGCAGGGATCAGCTCCTGCCCCTCTAAAAACTCAGCGCAACGGGCAAGTACCAAGAGCCACCAAAAGCCAGCGGTGCCGGAGCGAACGCCGGTCTCCCCTCGAAGGGCCCCACAGCCCACGCCAGCCCCACTAGACATAGCCAGCGCCCCAACCACGACCTTCTCGGAGAGGGAATA
>NW_010388903.1:0-23249 GCF_000710305.1 Buceros rhinoceros silvestris | reverse complement strand
GATTCTCCCCCTGTACTCAGCACTGGTAAGGCCGCACCTCGAGTACTGTGTCCAGTTTTGGGCCCCTCACTACAAGAAGGACAGTGAGTTGCAGGCGTGTGTCCAGAGAAGGGCAATGAAGCTGGTGAAGGGTCTAGAGCACAAGTCCTGTGAGGAGCAGCTGAGGGAACTGGGGCTGTTTAGCCTGGAGCAAAGGAGGCTCAGGGGAGACCTTATCACTCTCTACAACTACCTGAAAGGAGGTTGTAGCAAGGTGGAGGGGTCAGTTGCTTCTCCCAAGTAACAAGCAAGAGGATAAGAGCAAATGTCCTGAAGTTGCACCAGGGGAAGTTTAGACTGGATATTAGGAAAAATTTATTTACAGAAAGGGTTGTAAAATGCTGGAACAGGCTGCGTGGGGAAGTGGTGGAGTCCAGGTATTTAATACCTGGATGTATTTAATAAAAAGACATATAGATGTGGTGCTGAGGGACATGGCTTAGTGGTTACTTGGCAGTGCTGGGTTAATGGTTGGACTTGATGATCTTGAAGCACTCTTCCAACCAAAACAGTTCTGTGTTTCTGTGAATTTCAGATGTAATCCACTGTGTGTTCAAAGGCCTGACTATTTAAAAAATACTATAGAATTCACTAAACCAGTAATTATTGCTGTAGAAATTGATCCTAAAATGCTAAAAAGATATCCTTTTAATGTAATATTCCTTCTAAAAAGAGTATTATTGAATTTGGCTGCTGTACTATCTATTAAAATTCCATGCTCATCAAGGAATTCTTTTGCTATGTTTAAGCCTTTAAAATAAAAGACTGGAAATTGCTTGTGTGAAGATAAACCATCCAAAAACAATTCTATTTTTTCTGGCAAGGAGTAATTATCTTGAAAATCTGTGGAGCCTCCATTGTGAAAATCACTAATCCCTCTAAAATAATGATTTGTAGCAATGTTACAGAAGCAGCTGAGGCTGCTCAATTTAATAACAAAATCCTCTCTGCTACTCTCTGCTATCTCCAGTTTTGTCAAACTGGGAAATAAAAAAATACAGCTTTGCTCTGGTTACTTTTTTTCAAAGTGAGTTTCATGTTTTTGCCTGATGGTCAGCCAGAGGTTGAAATTCTCTATTGAGAATTCTCTCTCTGTTGAGAGAGAAAGCTGTGGTGCAGGCATAGAGGTAAACAAATCTCTTCACTATTCTGGCTGATTTAGGATCATTTCCAATGCTTATTGAAATGCTCTTTTTTAAAAAACATACAGTTGTGGTAAAAGAAACCCAAGTGATGAAGAAATTACAGATCTCAGCAACCTGTTCCCTGTAGTTAATTATTAATTCTTTTAGTGGAGTTGGTTTTTATAATCATGGAAAGAAATGTTCCGAGAAAAGTCCAAAGCTCAGAAGGCCTAGACCGGAGTAAGGATGATATCTTATGGGGTTAATGGTGTTAGTGACAACAACATAAAAATGGTTCAGATTAGAAAAGTGAACAGCATGCTGAAGTGGCCAGGATTACATATATGTGCAGCAGTTAGTGTCCTTATTTACTCACATTTGTTGCCAAAGTAGAGGCAGAATAGGAATAAAATATTCACAGCTGCTGTGATCTGTCAATGATAGGTTGGGACTGGTCTTAGGGGATGTGGTTTAATAATTGTCTGTGCTGAATGCTAGAATGAACAGGATTTTCTCATTAAGCAGCATGAATACGATAGAGAACAGGAATCTCTTTTTAAGGAGGGTGTTTCACAATTCCAACATTTCTACCTAATCAGGAACAAATTTCATTGTAACAGTTTCCTTTTTATTTAATTCACTTTAGAACCACCCACTGTATTTCTCCTGCCCATAGCTTTTGATCTCTTTTATGCTATTCAGTGTCCTCACTGACTTGGTTTTCTAACAGTTTTCAACCTAGTGCAAGCTGTCTTTTCAAAGAATCAAGTGCCTCTGTTTGTATTTATGTATAACTGGCACTTTAGTTTGCGTGCAGGTAACCAACGTGATCATAAGCTGCCACTAATTCCTAGTTCTGTGATCGGGTCCTTTGTAACTGGTCAGATGAGGTGAATTATTGAATGAAATTGTGCCCATACTGGAATAGTGCTTGTTGGGGTAGGAAATTGTCTGTAATTTTTTCAAATCCCAATAAAGTAATAGGACTGCCTTCATCACGCTTTGAGCAGCTGTCACTAAGAAAAAAACCTTTCCCTCACTACCCATGATATATGGCTTAGAAAGCCAGCCATCCTATTCTGTGATATGATTTGTGGGTAGCTCCTTGCCTGTTTGAAGAATGTTGATGGTAGACATTTAACTTCACTTGCTTTAGATTTGTCCTTGACTCTGAAACTGGTAAAACCCTTGTTTTATTTAGAGAGCTGCTTCCTGCTCCTCCCCTTCCATCCACATAATTCTACATAAATAGGACTAAACCTACTCTTTTTAACATGCTAGTCAGACATATCATCCCCTGAAGTTTTAGTAATAGCAGTGAAGATCAAATGTATGCCCAGATATGAGCACTTCCAGTATATCCTACCATCCTATCATCTGCCATAATCCCAGGGTAAGAGTGTGGACACACCTACAATTTCAAGAAGTTGAAGCTTCATGGTGGGTAAGGTTAGATAATACATAGTTCATCTCTCCGTTTGCAGTCACTCTAAGCAAGCCTGGTAACGAACAGGCATTTCCAAGTCACAAGCCACCTCACTCCAATCTAGATTGTGCCTGTTACACAGCACAGACTTTAAAGAAGCCAAGGGCTGAGGCCAGATGTCTATCTTCAATGCTGTTTGCATATCAGTCAGCTTTAGTACTTCTGGGCTGGAGCGCTGTGCTTCTAAAGCTAGCCTGCTCCCTGAGCCACCCTGCCTTGTGTACAACTAGCTCAGTGTCAGCTCTGCAATGTAGGCTTGACCTGTTTCATCATGTGAATGAGGAGCTTGATAGACAATGCCTCATCTTTCTGCAGTTTGCATTTAAATGGTGTGTGAATACCATTTGTGAACTATGTTCACATCATGTATAAGTCGTACAATGACTCCTTCTTAGGCTAAACTTGTCTTTGGTTTACAAGATCGCTTAGATTTCAGTGGTATACTGAGAAGATGACTCCACTCAGATTACAACTGGGCACTTTTGTACCAGTATGTGGTACAAGTTGGTATTTAGCATAAGTAAACTATTTGTGTAACTATCTGTGGTCAAAACAATGACAAGAAGTGGTCAAAAGTGGTTTAGCAGAAGCATAAAAACTGTTACTGGTTTGTGTGAAGAAGCCTAGCTGGATGTATACATAGATACTCTTGTGCTTAAACCTGTAGGGAATAAGTCTGCTGCTGTCACTATTCTCCAAAAGAAGCAGCATTCTCCCAAGTGCTCTCTAGTGTTTTACTAATAAACTAATTCCTGACCTTTGCTGTCTGGAGTCCTGATCTTTGGCCAACAGACTGAGCATTCCAAAGAATGCAAGATTCAATCCTTTCGGAGTGAGACTTGATTTCCGAGCCAGACAGCACAGTCTTGTCAGTGCTGAACCATGCTCCTGTGTGGCCTGGTAACTCTGAGCACATTCTACCTTGCTTTCTCATGCCCAATTCACCTTTGTCTGTTCTGTGCAAGGTCAATCTCCCCATTAAAAAATAAAAGTCAAATCAAGAAATTACAGAGTCAGATTTTAAAATGCCTTAAAAATAGCTCAAGATCTCTACTGGTAAGAACTGGAGGCAGCTGTGTAAATCCTCAAGGGCTGCTATTTTAAGGATAATTACAAAAAGAGACAGAATATTGTGGTTGGTTATCAGGAGAGTGATATTTCTGGACCATTTTGGCTTTACACTGATAAAAAGAAAAGGCAAGAGAAAGAGAAGTTAAAGCTGTTGTTGTCTCTTACTGTTCAGACTTCCTTGTATTCTTGTTTTGTACCAGCTTATTTTAAATGTGTACTTTAAAAATATTTTAACCGACTGTTTTTAACAAATGTAATTGGAATCCCGTCTACAATAATTACTATTGATTTTCATGCCAAAGGCAGAATGTTCTTCAGGACAAGGTGTATATACATGTGTGTAGATATATGTCTCTCCTCTCCCTCCTCCGTAAGAAAGTGATTAGTCAGTCGCTTCAGAAGAATGATTTTCTTGCTGAAAATCACACAGGTACATACCTGTATAGTACTAGGTCCCTCATTCCATATATTGTATGTAGAAGACATATTTTGCTGTAAATTTTAATTTATTTTAATTGCTACTGTAAAAATTCAAATATAGTTTTATAATCTATTCATTCAGATCCCATTGTGTTATAAACTCACAGCCTTTTTCACTGGCATGAAATAGTGGGGTACTATATAAAATAAAGTCACCCAGTGCAGCTTGGTATGTATTGTACTTGATAATAAGTCATGTATGTACTCAGTAATACACAACACTCCATCACAGAACATGCTTGGTATGTGTACAGTTTTCCTCTTATGAGGCAGTGAGCAAGCAATGCTTTTTCACAAATATCTATGTCAAACTTCAAATAGTTAAGTATCTAAAGATAATTAGGAGGCATAATAGATATGTTTTTTGTAAGTTCCAATAAGCATTGGAACTGGTAAGAAAGCTTTGCAATCTTCGCTGTATTTGTTATATTTACTCAGCTTCTTCCTACAAAAGTTCTAAATAGCACTCCCAGTGATTCATTAGCTTTGGCACCACAAGGAAGCTGTTACTGCTTTGTCAGCTGTTACTGCAATGTCAGCAACAACTCCTCTGACCGCAAAAAGATCACTGAAGATTTTGTACCTATTTTTCCAGCTGGTTTAGCACTGGGTTTTACTTTATTGCCACGGACTTTCTCATTCAGTGTTCTAAGGTGGACAGACCATAGTAAATACTGGAATGGGGTATTCTCTGTGTGTTGCTAATACAGTCTTCCCTTTAAAAATATGGATTTATTCCTCATCACTCTCTCATTCTGTTATGTTGAAGGGTCGCCAATACCTGTGGGCATTGATGTGCAGGTAGAAAGCATTGACAGCATATCCGAAGTTGACATGGTAAGTTGGTTAGTAGAACTGGAATAAAGAATTTCAGCCAAAATTCAGTGCGTCTGAAACATACACCCGGATGATGTGGAATAATACATTAAAGTTAGTTAAAGAAGCAAAGTGAGTTAAAGAAAGCAAACTGTTAAAGAGCACAGCCTTTCCCTGAAGTATGCAAGTCATTCTCATTTAAACTAGTAAGTATTAGATAAGAGCACATGTTGAATTTCTCCCTGGGTAAGACAAACAGATCAGAGTGGATAGTTCTTTGATTCGAGAATGCCAACCATTCAGTAAGCCCCATGGGCTTCCAGGTGAGCTTTTAGTGCTCTGTGAATTATATGAGGAGGCTTCATGTTCATTGATTCTGGCATAAGAAATGGAAACAGCAAAATAAGTTCTGGAAGTGGTCCTAGGAAGGAGACGTTCTCATTTCAACCAAGGACCTGTAGCACTGGAATGCGGGCTGTTCATTCCTCAGCTGAAACTGCCACTGGTAATGCCACCCAGACATGAGTGCCAGGTTGCTCTGTCCTAGAAGAGCAGGGCACGTTAACTTTGCATTTGCAATATCTTTCGACAGCAAATATAGCTCTAGTCATAGGTGTTGAGTTTGCAATAAGATCTGCCAGTATGAACCCCTGCATTCCTTTGCAAACTTACCCAAATCATAAAATCATATTACAGGGGAAGACCTAAGTATCTTCCCAGTATTCTTATCAGAAGTGATAGTTCTACTGAGATAAATGATGTCTGCATAACAATGCAAAACTTATATAGGTGAGCACAGAGCAGTCAGGCTCTGTAAAGGCTCTGACAGGGTTTGCAGCATCCTCTCCATCTCCTTCCACGTGTATATCTGCAGTCACGATATTTCTCTAAAGAGGATGAAAAAATATTTTTAACAATCTTTTGTATTTAAAAAAATAGTTCTTGTAAAATTCAATTGTTTACTCTTACAAAATTCATCATCTTGTTTCTTTATGATGAATTTCATTCATAAACATCCTGATCTAAAACCCCTGTGCCATATTTGTACAACATGTACAGATTAATGGATTTTACAAATTAACCTAATGCTCAGGAAGAACTCAAATTAATCCCTTTGTAAAGGAACCACAGTCCATTCTAGGAAAAGCTTGTGAAGGTTTCCAAGGGAAATCCCTTTGCTTGTTTTTAAAGTTTATTTATCACTTCTCTGATGGCCCAATCCAGCAGACCACAGAAATCTGCAGAAGTTTTATCTAAGTGTAAACAATGTATGGACCTGAGACTCAGCCACCAGTGACAAGGTACACAGCCACTTTCTCAGAGATAGTTCTCACCTATGTTAAACTCACTGAGTGGCATTTGATTCCTCTCATTGAGGATCCACCAGATGATGTCCAGAGAAGAAATTGATCCTTTGCGTGAGTTGATTGCTTTGTACCCTTTTCTATTGTATGTGAATAAAACAAGCATTGTCTTTTTTTATTTTTAATTAAACAAAGGACTTCACAATGACTTTATATCTCAGACATTACTGGAAGGATGAGAGACTTTCATTTCGTAGTAACAAAAACAAAAGTATGACTTTTGATGGAAGACTGATAAAAAAGATTTGGGTACCTGATGTGTTTTTTGTACACTCCAAAAGATCTTTCATCCATGATACAACTGTGGAAAACATCATGCTCCGAGTATACCCTGATGGCAATGTACTCTTCAGTCTACGGTAAGAACAATACCTTTTTATAAGAAAATACATGACTGCAATAGACTGTACAGTGAGAAATTACTGAAAATACTTGCAGTTAAAATTCTCATACTGGACTGGCATTAATCCCCTGGCATCTGATAATGGGAACTGGTGACCAGTGTACCAGTGGGAAAATGAATTTAGTATTGACGACATAGAGATAACATTTTTCTATCATTCGCATATTGTTTCCTGTCACAGGATAACGGCTGTTGTAAATAGTGCTGAAGTTTATCATGTGTTAATTCACTGCTAGTGGTCTTAGCAATATTGTAGTAGTTTTACTGCTGAATACTATAAAGCCCAAAACTATTACCAAAGAACAAATGTGGGTTCTTTTCCTCTGAGTCTTTTAAAACTGTCTCAGCTATTTCCACCCTGGTGTATTGGGTTTGCAAGGC
This sequence comes from Buceros rhinoceros silvestris, assembly GCF_000710305.1. Classification (NCBI taxonomy): domain Eukaryota; kingdom Metazoa; phylum Chordata; class Aves; order Bucerotiformes; family Bucerotidae; genus Buceros; species Buceros rhinoceros. The sequence continues at coordinate 16,085 of NW_010388903.1, read as the reverse complement.
AAGGTTTTGTGGCAGGGGTGCTACAGGGGTGGCTTCTACAAGAAGCTGCTAGAAGCTTCCTCCATGTCTGATAGAGCAATGCCAGCCAACTCCAAGATGGACCCGCTGCTGGCCAAGGTCGAGTCCATCAGCAATAGTGACAGTACCTCTGTGATAAAATATTTAAGAAAGGGAACAAACTTGTGCAACAGCAACTGCCCCTGGAGAGAGGAGTGAGTATATTGAGAGGAATAACTCTGCAGACACCAAGGTTGGGGGAGAAGGAGAGGGAGGAGGAGCCCTGGGCCCCATAGCAGAGATTCCCATGAAGACCGTGGTGAGGCAGGCTGTGCCCCTGCAGCCAATGGAGGTTAACAGTGGAGCAGATGCCCACCTGCAGCCTGTGAAGGACCACACACCGGAGCAGGTGGACGCTCAAAGGAAGCTGTGACACTGTGGGTAGCCCACACTGTAGGCTCCTGCCAGGACCCCCATGGAGAGAGGAGCCCCTGCAGGAATCCCTGCCAGATTTGCTGGCAGGACTTACAATCCTGTGGAAGAGACCCATACTGGAGCAGTTCATGAAGAACTGTAGCTCATAGGAAGAAATGAATTCTCCAACTCACACTGGAGAAGTTCGTGGAGGACTGTCTGCTGTTGGAGGGACTATATGCTGGAGCAGGAGAAGAGTGTGAGGAGTCATCCCCCTGAGGAGGAAGGAGTGGCAGAGACAATGTGCGATGAACTGACCACAACCTCCGTTCCCCCATCTTTCTGCACCACTGCATGTGGAGAAGGGAGAGAACGTGTGAGTAACGTTAAGACAGGGAAGAAGGAAGGGGTGGTGTGAAGGTGGTTTTTTAAGATTTTATTCTATTTCTTGTTATCCTACTCTGATTTGATTTGGAATAAATTAAATTAATTTTTGGGTTTTTTAAGATTTTATTCTATTTCTTGTTATCCTACTCTGATTTGATTTGGAATAAATTAAATTAATTTTTGCCCAAGTCTAGTCTGTTTTGCCTGTGATAGTAATTAATGAATGATGTTTCCCTGTCCTTACCTTGACCCTTGAGCTTTTTGTCCCCTGTCCACTTGAGGAGGGAGAGTGATAGAGTGGCTTTGGTGGGCAGCTGGAGTGCAGCCAGGGTCAACCCAGTACACCTGGGAGACCTGTAAATGTGCCATTGATATTAACTGGTGCTCCAGATAGGCATGGAGAACAGATCATTGCTGCTGATACCAGCAGTGTTAGACAGCTGTGTTGTTTACTACAAGGAACTGGAAAGTGAAATAGCAATTCCAGGACTGGAACAGCAAGGTCATTAAATGTGTCTCCCTTCTATCTACATGTTATTACTTTCCTTTATGAAGCAGATTTGGATGATGTGGCAGAAATAGTTTTAATGGAGAGTTTTCCCCCCTAGGGTAAAGGCCCTGAGCCCTGTGAATTGCAGAAATCAGAGTTTTCCAGTTTGTTACTAATTGGGCCTATGCACAGAGGTGGTATTTCATCTCATCTGGATAGTTTGAAGACTTATGTGAGCATTTGAGATTTTGGCTATGTAATAATTGTTCCAACAAGGAATGAATTTATCTACCTTGTTTACGAAGACTTGCAGAAACTCTCACAACAACAGCTGCACACCACTTTAAAATAGTGTATATTCAAGAACCGCACTGACCAGTAAGAAGCAAAGAAGTGAAGTATTCTTTTTATTGCAATATTCATCTCCGTGCTTCGTGAGAGAGAGAGATATCAGAGGAACTACAGTACTACACAAAGCTTACAGCGGGGGCTCTCCATGGGAGGGCTATGACATACATGCAGCTGGGAGAAGGAAGAGAGTGGCAAAGAGACATAAGATGGGGAAACACATTCTGTCAGTTTGCTGCAGAGGTAAAGCACCATCAAGAGTAACAGCAAGGAATTGTGAGAAATAGCTACAAACAAAAAAACCCCCCAAAACCCAAAGGGAGCATGTGATGGGAAGGACAGAACTGGAGAGAAAGGAAAAAGTGAGATGTGAGGGAAGGAAAAGGAGGAAGCATAGCTAAGGGACAGACAATATGAATCAATTTGCTACATTTGCTCATTGCTTGGAACACCCTCTGTGATAGGAGCCCTTGTCCTGTGTCCTGCATCACATTTACAAGCTGGTGCTCTACTTTTCTTCTTTGCCCTCATCCTCTCCTCTCCTGCAGTTACCTTTCTCTAACACAATATTACTGGGTGAGTCCTCCTTCTTCTGACAGGTGAGCTTGCAGCCAGCCTCACCTTCCTGAGCCAGTGAGTAGCAAAGCCCCAAACTTCCTGCCAAACCTGTGGATTTCTTCCTGGACATAAGCACGTCATAGGAGGTCTTAACTCCTTTTCCTTCTATATCAGTCCTTATCAAACAGAGAGGCAGCGAAAGGAGTGGTCTAAAAGCTGGTGAATGAAGGTTTTAAAATGATTAAGGTGAAACAATGTGTTTCTAGCCTGAGTGGTGTTAATGCATGTGTTCCTAAAGAATCGGATGTTCATTAAAACATTTTTTTTATTGCCAGTTTTCCATGCAGTGGGTAGATTATATTCCAAATATTTTTTTGCAAGAAATCTGCATATTCCACAGTTTTTCTTCAGTGCCTAGCATCCAGGATTTTATTGAAGCAAAGCAGAACAAAACTCTAGATTTGTTGCTAAGTAGTAATCATTTTTTTTTAAATCAACTTTTTCTTGTTGTTTCCTTGATCCTTTAATCAATATCTACAAGATGGAAACCACACGCAGAGGTGGAAGTCTCATATATGATTTTAAAGATGTACCAGTCTTACAATCTCATTTCAAGCCAGTAAAATCTTACACTTGTAAAAATTCAGCTACAATGTGATTACCTATCACCAGTTCCAAAGATCACTTATATACCCAGTATATCCCTTATCACTTAAATTCCTTAGGATTCAGTTTGGGGAAAAATCAAATTAAAACATCAAATGACATGCAAGCTGTGACAAGAGGGGGATATTTAGCAATATTTACCACATTTAAATTGCTGACTAGCCTCTTTTTTTTGTTTGTTTATTGGTTAAAATAAACATCAAAAGACATTTATCTTCTAAACTTTTGTGATAAAGCAGGTGGAATGCAAAATAATGTCTTTACCAAGATTTCCTTAAACATTTTAGAGTAGACGGTATTTCCATGGTGTTGAAGAGGAAAGTAGACTTTCAGAAATTGCAGCTTATCTTTTTTATGCAATTACATATAACCCTTTTAGCTGGGAAAAACAGCACTTGCAATAATATTTGCTCTAATGCGTAATATCTACTTCAATCTATGAGAAATCACTCAAGAAATGTGAACTCCCCTTGTTAATCTTCATGACCTTTCAAAACAAAATGTGTGAAAGGCTCGTGAAGGATCAGGCCAGTAAAATGTTTAAAAATTTAAGGTAATGTACTTGATAAGAAAGACTATTTGTGTTTAAAAAACATGCTCTCTCACTGATTTAGTTTTCTGTCAGTATCTTGAAGCAATTTTAGAAGTATCTAAAAAAAAGCAGAAAAACTCAATCATTAGGATTCTAAACCGCAGATTGATCTCACTAAGATGTCTGCACAGCCCTGAAAAAGCGTGAAATTTTCCATTTAATTCTGTTTTTCTGTTCCTTTCCGCAGAATTACAGTTTCTGCTATGTGTTTCATGGATTTCAGTAGGTTTCCTCTGGACACTCAGAACTGTTCTTTAGAACTGGAAAGCTGTAAGTTTAATTCATACCTGTTCTTCACATGTGCATTCTCACCAGCACTCCATCTTGTTCATAATACCTTTTTCACTTATTTTGGTATGTGACCTGAACCCTTCAACATGTGCATATTAAACTGTGGCTATTTTGGGATGTTTGCAGAACTCAGTGAGCTTTGGGGAGACAGGAAAACCATGATGCACCTTTCTTTGTTTCTACTGGGTTGATATTCCAAGACATGAATCTAGCCATGTTTCCTCCGTAAAAAAGCATGGGCTTTTTTATGAGGGGAAAAAAGCGAGTTAAAAGTAAAATAAGTTATCAATATTTGACCTCATGGAAAAATGAAAATGAGTGCCTGTGGTACTGTGAAATGTCTACTTCCTCACCCCTGATTCAGTTGTCTGTTCAAAGCTGTAGAGCTGGACAACAAAATTCTGTTTTGTAGAGCATTTTGGTATCTCAAAATCTATTCTTATTTAGATTATGAGTAAAACTGGGATGCTGGTTTGTTGTTTAGTCTTGGAAAAGAGAACAGATCCCCAGCATTCAGGCAATCTGCTCAGTTTGGCAGCTCCAGAGCTCCGATCCTATGTGCCCCGTGACCCTAAGCATGCCCATGTCCTTGATCTGTCAGGTAAGCTGCTGGCAGGGCACAGGACTGGGCTCCACTTGGAACAAGATGCCATACAGTCTTCGCAATTTTTTCCATTTCAACTGACCAGCAAATTGATGTGGAAAAAAATGTTTCCTTGGGGTTTTCCCAAATAGTTTGAGTAGGTCTCCTATCCCTAAGAAAAGAAAACAGAAGCATTATTTCAGCAGAAGAGGTGATTTAGTTTTTACTTTCTCATAGATGCATACAACGAAGATGACCTGATGTTATACTGGAAACATGGAAACAAGTCCCTGAGCACAGATGAACACATCTCCCTCTCCCAGTTTTTCATCGAAGAATTCAGTGCTTCCAGTGGGCTAGCTTTTTACAGCAGTACTGGTATAGTAAGCCCCTGTTGGTAGAGGCACACAACACAATCATGCAGAATGTCTTTCACATTCGAATTCACTGCTAATAAATGACTGTTAGTGCTGAGAGATCTCAGTTAAAATGAGGTCTATCAATCACAGTGGTCTTAGGCCTGTACATTACCAATGCAACACTTCCTTGACATCAGAAGAAGAGGCCGTAATACTACTTGTAACTTAACGTCTGACAATAAGAACCTGAAAAAAATGCTGTTGTGCAAAGATACGCTGTTGTGAGCTCTTGGAAAATAGTGGTGCTTCTCTGAAAGCCACCAGAATATTGGGTTTACAGGAATCTTTGGGTCCTGATTATATAGAAAAGCTTGAAAATGACCCCTAAAGGGTCAAGTACTAGAAAGCAAACAAGAAGAATGCCACTGTTTTTTATTGTCTAAAATCTCCTCAGTTCTGGAGCTGTAAAATGTCATTAAATGTCTACTAACAATAAGGTTTCCACACAAGAGCATTTAACTTTCTGTTGAAGTCTAATTCATCATGGTTTGCTTAATGTTGCATGTTTGTACATGAAGTTGCAGTAAAAAAATCCCTCTATGTCAGTGCTACATTTTTAAAATACAGGTTTCTGCCCTGGACAAGTTGTTATTTCTCCCTATAGGTCTTGAACTGTAGTTTCTAGCAAACTGCAGAAGCCTTTAGGAGTTTATTATAGTCTCAATTTCATGCAAGGTGGGTTTCATATTCTTTGTATTTGCACATGCACTTATGAATTTAGAAATACTTCTCTCTGTAAGTAGTCTAACTATGCTTTTTTAAACAGATAAAATACCATGCTTGCTACTGCGCTTTCCAGTCTTGAGTCAATTCATTTCAGTGTGGATATTGCCCTTTATATCAAGGCAGATTACTCAATTCCATATAATATGATGAAATACCTAACACTTTGGAAAAAAGCCTTAAGACATAAAGGAAAGCTGCACACAGATTCATTTCCTATATTTTATTTACAGGATAGCTTCTTTTTGTATTTATAAAAGAGCCATTCAAGTTTGTGGTGGCTGATACTGAATGCAGAAATTCCAGCTTAAATTATGGTGCAGACTAAGCAGTGAGGAATTCACAGCTTGATAGGTTCTTCATCCTTATCTCTTGCTCACTTATGAGCTAAGAACAGAGCTCCAGCTTTCAAGAGCCCCTGTCACATGAGAAGAGGGCGAGTGAGACCTTACTATCGTAACAGTGCGTTGCTGAGAGCCACCTCAAATTTGTCCTTGTTGCAAGAGGGAGACTGGGATGTTTTCCACCAAACTGCTATCGCTGTGTGTTGAAATTGGGTTCCAGGAACTTAGCTGGCTTCTTTCTGCCTTGCTGTTCTCATAAAAAAACACACTTACGGAAGCAAATACAGCCTTATGCACAACAGTGCAACCTCATACCGCCCCTGCACCCAGGCCTTTGCAGAACCTTCACAGCACTTGGACTTTGTAAAGCGTAACTGCTGAACGCTTACCTGCAGATGTTTTGGTGACAAGCTTACTCAGCAGGGTAAGGGTGAAAGGAAATAATTCTTTTAAGTCACAGGGACTACTGGAAAGTACCTGAGTAATGCGTGTACCATATCTGTTAATTAGAACACTGCCCTTTGTAGACATACGCTTCTCTTTGGCTTTGAGATTTTGTTTCAGTCAGGAGGTTCCAATTTCTCTTGTTCTTATTTTGCTTCTTGTTGGAAGAAAATTATTACATGCAGACACTGCCCCCAAAGTAAGTAATAGCAGGGATCAATCAGCACAACTCTAACGGGAGCCAGCTCCCCCTGAACAATCTCAGGCGAAAAATGGACAAAACCGCTGCTTACAAAGCAGCCTTCTGCATTTTAGCTTCTGTATATCCTTTCCCATGAATCTCAGTGACCTACACATGCATTGCATTTAGGACTTTGGAGCCCCCCAGCCCCCAAAGGAGCAACAATTTTCAACCCATTTTTAAAACCCAGGACTTGTTCACAACTGAAAACACATAGGACGTGTTTACTATTATATGGGGTTATTGCTGACAGCACAACACAGGCTTATTGATCTGCTGTGCAACCAGCCCCTTTAGTCTTCTTTTCACTTAGCCATGAACTGATTTCCCTGCCATCACAGGAGATGTAGCACACATGCTTTGCTGCACAGAGCGAGCATGCCCCAAAATTCACTAGATGGCACCCTTTCCTTTAAAGTCAAGCTGGGCAGGCAAACCAGCCCGACCATAGGAAAAGAGGTGCTGCTTGCTGCTGCCTTATTTGTAGCATCAGAGAAGCAGCCTATTTTTGGGGGGGGGAGGCAGCATGTTGGCTTCAGTGTTCTAGCTGGACTGGACATTTGTATTCTGTCTGTTTTCTCCCAGCAGTTTCACCTGAAGTCCATTTACTTTTTTCCAATTTCCTAATGTCAATTATAATATAGAATTTCATTTATACAGTTGTGATTCTTCACTTCCAAGGTAGAATTGTTTCAGTGAGGTGTGATGGACAGTTTGTAAAGCACTATATAAAACCAAGGTGTTGGCAATATTTCTTACGCATTTCCTATAATTGATAACTGAGGGCAGGGGGGCAGAGAACTGAGCTCACAAATAACACAGCTCTCTCCTCTTCTCCCCCAACCTGTTCCTCTCTCTTTTTGAACAGGTTGGTACAATCGACTTTTTATAAACTTTGCGCTCCGGAGACATATTTTCTTTTTCCTGCTACAATCTTATTTCCCAGCCATGTTGATGGTGATGCTGTCTTGGGTTTCATTCTGGATTGACAGAAGAGCTGTTCCTGCCAGGGTATCACTAGGTAAACCTTTAATGTATATTCTTTTGGGAAGTACAGAATGGATAGGGGAGAGGTTTTGAAGTTACCTTAGCTTCTTATTTACACAGGACATGAGCAAGTATATCAGATAACTTCCTCAACAACACTGTTATTGCCACTATTGTCACTACCATAAACTACTTTAGTCGACGTCTACATTTGCAAATGGGGTTTTTGTTCAGGCTCACACACTACAGAAGGAAAAAGGGACAATTCTGCAGATTTCCCCATATAGAATCTCGTCTACATTTGCAAATGGGGTTTTTGTTCAGGCTCACACACTACAGAAGGAAAAAGGGACAATTCTGCAGATTTCCCCATATAGAATCTAACTTCATTCCTCTCTTTTTTTTTAATGTTATCTTTTTATTATTAGTATTTTGCAAATATGTGGTTTATCTTTCCCTCCCCTCTCCCCAGCAAAGTAACCAGTAGTCAGATCCCTCCCCAGATCCATGGTTCATGAGATACTTAACAGACATAGAACAATCTTCCTAAAATCTTTGCAGTTTTTCTCTCTAAAAATATTTGATAACTTCCTACTAATCTGGAACCAGTTTCCTGATGGGTCCTACGTAGCAAAGCCTTTCTTAGGCACCTTGAAATTGTTTGCTTTGGTGGCCTTTTTTTTTAATGTTATCTTTTTATTATTAGTATTTTGCAAATATGTGGTTTATCTTTCCCTCCCCTCTCCCCAGCAAAGTAACCAGTAGTCAGATCCCTCCCCAGATCCATGGTTCATGAGATACTTAACAGACATAGAACAATCTTCCTAAAATCTTTGCAGTTTTTCTCTCTAAAAATATTTGATAACTTCCTACTAATCTGGAACCAGTTTCCTGATGGGTCCTACGTAGCAAGAAAGGCACCTTGAAATTGTTTGCTTTGGTGGGCTATCTATGCAAGGCACACAGGCTTCTGTGGAAACCTAAGAGTAAGTTAAGTTGGGCATCTTTCTGCTTTTGCAGTTTTAGTTCAGAACACCACAGTTCAGGAATAAAAGACGAATTACACAGCCTTTCTTAGGCACCTTGAAATTGTTTGCTTTGGTGGCCTATCTATGCAAGGCACACAGGCTTCTGTGGAAACCTAAGAGTAAGTTAAGTTGGGCATCTTTCTGCTTTTGCAGTTTTAGTTCAGAACACCACAGTTCAGGAATAAAAGACGAATTACACTGGCGGTTTTTTGTAACATTGTTTTTCTCAGTGATGAATCAGTTGATACCGTTTCAAGACTGCCTTTGTTAGGAATTTAATGCTGATGATCTTGAAATTAGCGCATTTGTTTCAAAGATTAGCATCTCTGTGAAGATCTGATGGAATTTTGGTAAGATCTAATGTCACCACAATGCATGTCAGTCCTGCATCTATCAGTTTAAGTAAAGCAGCTCCTGTTCTCTCTTATCACTAATGCCATATTTCTTAGACAAGTGAAAATTTGAGGATCTTCGTTTAAGAAAAAAACTTGCATATACTGAGGGAGCCCTCAATTTTTATGTATAGCCATATCAATCTAGAATAATTAGGACTGTAGCTACCTCAGATCCCTTTCTATTGGCGCAGTCTGAAGCTATTAATACATGAGACATAAATCTATTTGTCAGTCTAAAACCAAATTATGGTACCTCCTACCTACTTTTATTAAGGTGTCTACCAATTCCTTTTATTTATGCGGAATTAAACTTACTCTTTAAAAATAATTTCAATTCTCAGTCCGTCATTTGTAATATTATCGAGATGGTTTGCTGATCATATTTTTTAGTTTATATATGGACTTTTGCAGGAGGTTATGCATCAGGAGTTCTATGAATAACGCACCTTTCATTAGCATAAGCATACATAATTTATAGGCAATGTTAACAACAAAGTTTAAAAAGCTTAGCTCCCTAGCCTAGATTATACATATTTAAAATAAATTTATTTCCTCTATATAGCATATTTCAAACTGCATCCTTCAGGCTAAGGAACTTGCAGAGGAGAGGGAAAACTCTTCTATGTTCCAATGGGTTTGAACTAGCATAAAACTGGAGAAAGGCTACACTGAGACCCAGCTGAAAGGCCATGGTATCAGCCAGTGCTGTCTCTCAGATGTTATTAAGATGTCTTCTCTTCCAGTGTTAAACATTTATTTCTTGAAAAGCAGGGCCTGGGTTGGGGTTTGTGTGTGTTTGTTTGTTTTTCTGAGAGCAAAACAAAATGAGATTAATAGCTGCATGTAAAAGGAGAGTTTGAAAGGATGAGGGTGAAATTCTGGGTACACTGAAGTAAAAAAATATTTCTTAATTTCAAGGAATATTGCATTTTTATGCCAGAATGTTTTTAGAGAGTCACTGAGTTGTGACAGAGACATACAAGCTGATGTATGTTCTCAAGAAGTACAATTTGAGAAGGGGTTGGGAGGGAAATTGGTGGGTTTTTAGTCGTCTTTTGAGACAAGAAAGCATGTAGTGAAGATCTTGGCTCTGGGAAGTGAGAAAGGACCAGAAACGTGATTTCACTTCTCTGCAGCAGTGCCTAAAGCTGTCACAGAAATGTGTTCCTTATGCTGCTGTATCACCAGTGTCGTCCCCGCTGTTCAAACTGGTGTACTGCAGCTCTAACTGCACGCACTGAGCAAAGAGATGATTTACTGGTTTCAGTACCGTATGTGGTAAGTCCTTCATGGTTCACTCCACTTTCCAGAGCCTGTGCAATGAAGTTAAAGGCTGTGTCAATCATAAGCCCTCACAAAGCTGTGCGGTCTAAGCAAGGGTGATGAGCTAAACAGAACCAGCTGGCCAGTGTTACGATAACCTCCCCTTTTTCTTTGGCAGGTATAACTACAGTGCTGACAATGTCAACCATCATGACAGGAGTAAGTGCCTCAATGCCTCAAGTGTCTTACATAAAGGCTGTGGATGTGTATTTATGGACCAGCTTCCTTTTTGTCTTCCTGTCTGTCATCGAATATGCAGCAGTGAACTATCTCACCACAATTGAAGAGAGAAAGCAGCTCAAAAAAAGGGGCAAGGTACAATCCTCTGTGTTTTGTTGCCTTCAGAAATCATCACAGAAGCCACAGAGTAATCCTGATATACCACTGTGATATCAGTACAGCAACCACTTTACTTGGCTGAAGGGAGGACGTGTATCATCCTCTCTGAGATCTTAAGAAGGTCTGTGCTTTTGCTACATTTCTTTTCTTGTAACAGACATTAGGGTATACACCTCCGGATTTTTTTTTCCTTCCCCCCTCCCCGAGGAAAGTAACCTTCATTCTGTTCTCAGTTTCCTACTGATCAAGGTATTTTTCCTCTCTCTGAAATATACCTGAGAATGCACTCATGTAATGTTCCTTCTTGTTTCCTGTGAAGCAGAGTCCATTTGTCCTTCTCCTACTTTGCCATTTTCAGTTAGGAAGATGGGTTTAATGATGTCTCTTTGTCCTAAGATCAGATGAATGACAAGGTCGTTTTTAGAAAAGTGTGCAGTAACATTTTTTTGCTTTCTATGACGCACTCATTTAAAACCTTCACTCCAAGAATATTTCCCCATGTAAACTCATTTGTTGGAATATTACAAGGGGAAGAACACAAAAAGGGTGCATAAGTTGCTCACATGATTGAGTAATCCCATCAAAAAACTACTCATGGAAATGTTTGAATTAATTTCCCACACCTTGAGCAACAGGAGAGGTGGAGTTTGATTTTTTTATTTCAGAAGCTGAGGCACATATTGCCAGTCAGAAGCTGGCAATAATCAGTCAGACAAGTGTGTTTTATTGCATGTATCTCCTTTCTTGCTCATGTTCTACCTGAGGGGGCAGGCCCCACAGACAGCAATACTGTGAGGTAGCCTTGTTCTCCATATGCTCTCCACAGAGGGAACACCACTGAAGAGGAAGCTTTCTTTATTTTCTGTTTTATTTATTTAAAATTTACCATAATGGCTCTTGCGGGACACAGAATAACTATTCTTTGTTGCCAGGCTTCAGGAATGTACAGTATTGATGCAATGCAAGCAATGGCTTTCGACGGCTGCTTTCATGACACGGATGTGGACGTGGACCTGCCTGGCTTCTCAGACCGCTGTGAAGAGACTCGGGCACATGCAGGCAGCATCTCCAATGTGGACACAACTCGTATAAAGAGGAAGAGATCTCTGAAGGGAAATGTGGGCAGGATTATTCTACAGAACAATCATGTTATTGACACATATTCTAGGATTATATTTCCCAGTGTGTATATTGTGTTCAACTTTTTTTACTGGGGTTTGTACATATGAACAAAAACCATTATAAACTAGACACTATTTTGTGTATGAGTGTAGTATCTTTAAAAACAATGCAACAGCAGTAGAGGAAAGTAAAGGAATGTCCAGAACTGACTTCTGCATCATACCAAGGCCGGTTAGGTCAGCAGCAAAACCATTAATGAAAAACCCTCATGAGTCTGATTTCTTTTTCAGTTGGACTCTGCAATGCTTCACTGGGGCAACCTAATGCACATGCTACTACTGCAGTAACACAGAAGCAGTTTGCCCACTAAGGGAGCCCTTTGTCACACACATCTGAACAGACAGTAGCTCCCACCTGAAGTGTTACCCAGTCTCTACCTACAATCTAACCTTTAATTAACTCTTTAATTCATCTTTCTGGTTGTTCTCCACTTGTGGTCCATTTCAGTAGACCATCAGCACTAATCACCTTTAAATAGTATCTATCCTTACTTCACTTGCTGCTTTTCAATTTTGCTAGGCAACCTGTATGCACCTCAGCAGCCTTTGTCCTTGGATGGTAACTAGGGGGAAAGTCAGTGTGGCTTAGCAGTGGAGTAGGGACCAGCAGAAAGCAAGAAGAAAGGCTAATGGAGCTTTGGACATTGTGCATCATCAATGCCTCAAGAGAAACCTTCACCCTGTCAGCTGTCCCTGACTTCCCACAGGACCAGTGGGAAGGGCCTCTATTTTGGACAAGCCTTGTTTGCTAGACCCTGAGGCAGCACAGGAACAATGTCCCAGGCTCAGTGTCTTACTGCCACCTCTCAGGTCAATGATGCATGTCACCTGCACAAGCTCTGCCCTCCATGTTACACCCACACACCTGTGCCTCATATAGATCTGCTGTAATCACCTGCTTTCTGCAGAACTGTTCATTTCAGAAACACAGGCTTTGAGGCAGAGATTTTTAGAAAACTTTGCTAAGAAAATAACCCAACCATGTCTTCAGCAGAATCTCATTCTTCTGCTTCACGTTGCATACACGAGTTTGGGGTTTTGCCCCCCTCCCCCCCTCATTTTGGCTTTTGAGATTGAATGTTAAGAGTAAGGAGAAACGACATATGCCTGCTTGCAGCAGTGATGCCCAGCACAGTTCAAGAGGCCACACTGAGAAATGCAGGAAATTAAAGGGAGCAGCTGTGCCAAAACAGAGCCATGTACAGGACTCCTGCTTGTCCCAGCTGAATGCCCCATGGAAACACTCTTAGGTTCAGGCTAAGGAGGTTGAATTAAAGATGTTCAGGGACACATGCAAAAAGTGTTTGCAGCTCCAGGAAAAAAAATCAAGATTATTTTTGCGACTTTCCCAAATAAGGAGCATTTTCCCCTTAAACTCCTTGGGTTTGTCTATCATTTAATGAAGTGAGTTTATATTCACAAAGTCAGATGTAAACGATTATTTGTGGTGGCAAAAAATGTCACAAGGTAAATGCTTGGTCACGAGTAGGAAACAAGAATAAATTTGGAAGCCTGAGTCACTCTCTGGTTTATTTGATTTTCCTGCTACAATATTGTTTGCTCATAGCATGCTGGTGTCTCTTTCACAAAGCTGCACTTGTCAAGTTCCCAGTTACAGAACTGGAGGAGCTGGTGACACACGCCATGCTGGGTGATTGAAATCTGATGGAGTGAGTGGGTACTTTGGCAGCCAAACAAATGATCAGAGCTAAGACAGCTTTGATTCTCTTCCAGGAAATCCTGTCATGGAAAGCAGAACCATACCAAGAATGCCAGTGCTGGGAACATAAGCCAAAAGACACGCAGGCTTTGGCAACGGCAACAGCGCACTAGACCTCAAGCTGAACAAATGTGTAGTATAGATATATTAAACCCCCCCGTGAAATCCCCATTACTGCACTGCTGTCGTGGAGGTATCCTGCACAGATGTTCCAGATTGTCTGGGAAGATCCCACTGAATTGCTCCAGACAGATCCAGTAATGTGTGCCCTAAGCTTTTCACATGAACCAATACAACATTATTGTTTTCACATATATATATTTTTTTAACCTACCTCACAGGAAGAGGTGTATGTTGCATAGCCAACAGCGAATCCTCAGCAGAATCCAGCAGAAAAATTACCCATGTACTTCTTGACCCAAACAAGTTCCTTCTTCTGAATTTCTTATAGGATCGCATCAGCAGAAGCCCCACAGTGCAGCATGCCCAAGTCCTGTCCAGCAAACAGGTCCACACATGGAAGTGAGGAGGAAAAGAGATTCCTGCCTGCATTTAAATACTTCTCAGGCACATCCTATACAGGCGCCTGAAAGCTGCATGGCTTGCTTTGGTGGAGGAAGCTGTCCTGTGAATGTAACTGTCGGCAAAGTGCTCTCCCCACGCAGAGTGCTACACAGCAAGTTTTATTATGATAATGCACATCATGATCGTGAAACTTAAATGCACACTTTCGCAGCAAAGCTTATAATTTTTATCTTCTTAATGCAGTGACAGGGATGATATCAGTATCAATTATTGTTTCAAAAATCTATTGCTTGTATAAATAGTAAACAGTAACAATCAGTATTCAAATACGCTATTTTTTGTTTAGAGGGTGCTAGAGGGCTGACTGGAACTCACACAGCCCTCACCGGAAGCTTGGGTTATCTTCCAGAAAGGGTTGGTAATAAACATTTTTAGCCAATTTGTCTATACAGACCAGCATGGAAGTCTTTTAAAAAGTATCACGAGTATTTCCCATTCCTCTTATCTGTGGCTGGCTTTGCAGCCAGTCAAATGCACAGGTTTTACTTCCCACAGCATTGACCAAGAGTTAAAACCCCACAGCCATTATGTAAATACGTATTTGTTTGAGTATTCATCCCCGTGGTATTCAAGCAGTTATGCTGAGAGTACCTTGTGGATATTTGGAACAGCAAAACCAGCTTGTAATGGTTTCTATGACCAGCTGAGGTGCAGGATGTGGCCTCCCTATTTTTAGCATCTGCTGCTACACCCATCTGTACTAAGAAAACATCCTGTAATGTTAATGTAGGTGCTGTAAACTTTTAAGTCCAGAGAACTACTTCATCCTTCAAGGCTTTATAATTCTCATGAAAGAAGTAAGTAGAATCTCCTGCCAGTGACCTGTTTTTCAGAGAGATGCAAAACTGTACACCTTTGAACATCCCAGCTATTGCTGGGTATTTACACCAAAATATCCACAATTTAATAAATTTTGCAAAGTATCCTGAATGTTGAGTGACGATGCGATGAGCTAGGAATGAGTCAGATTTAGAAAGTAGAGAATGTCTTCTTTTGCTTCGGAAGTCACAGCCCAATGAGGGGAAAATGCTTTAAAGAGAAGCTTAAGTTTTACTAATTTGTAAACATTTGTACAATCAGGACAACTATAGGTTCACCCCTGACAAAACCTCTCTGGCAACCCATCCACAATCTGAGTAACTGCCACACTGAGGAACATGACTGCAAAACCATTTTCTGTAAAGGGAGGGACTAAGCTAAGCTGGTATTTTAGATGTGAAAGCTCCATTATTTCCCTCCACAAGTTATTGACAGAACACAGCCCCCTCTCCCAGCTGTCACCGAAGGGCCCTTCTAGTAACTAACCTATGCCCAGCATAACTTTCTACTCACGTTAGCCACGCACTGTAAAGCTGCTGACATTTCCAAAGTTCACCTTTTGCTGGTAGTTCTGCTTTGCATGCTTCAAGCTATCAGTACACAAGAACAACACTTTAGGAAAACCTACCTAACAATTTTTCTGATGTCTGTCAGCCAGTGTAAATGAAACCATTAACAGGCATCTCTAATAAAGGTAACTAAAAGTATTTTTATAAGTTACCATGTGCTTGGTGACAATTCTAAAGATTTCTTTGAGGGACCCTCAGAGAGGGCCTGGAACAAGATTTTGAGCCAGGAAAAAGTAATGCAGATAAGACCAGGCACTTCTGTGTGTTATGAGGTAAAATTTTATACAAATTACTGCAAGGTTTTATGTTGTAATTTCCAATTTAATCCACGAACAACGTAATTTAATTTCTTATTTGTTTCTTCTCTCTCTCACATGCACATTAAATAACGTGTAGACCAAAAGAATGTTCCGGGCACCGATTGTGTTTTCAAGCGGTGGTTGCTTTAAAACTTTCTAATTTGGGAGTGAAAAAAATAAGGTTGACATTACGTTCTCTCCACAAAGCCAGGTTAAAAGGTTTGAAACGCTGCCCACCGTTACTGGCGGATACCAGCGGACGTTACTGCTGCTCGACATCTTACTAGATGTCTCTTCCTTCATGCTCGGCAAGCCTTGGCAAAACGTTAACCGTTACACACCG